>NC_052518.1:31121463-31386463 GCF_014356525.2 Nilaparvata lugens
ACAAAGTATAAATAATAATAATAATATAAAACATCTAAATAAATATATATAACATTAATTGATACAATAAATAACATAAATAACTTTGGGAACAATTTCTTTTTACAAACATATGTTTAAAGGGCTATATGCTTCTGATTTTGTTGGCATTGGCTTGTCTACAATTCCTAGATTTATACTTTCTACATAACAATTTGCTATCGATTCGATCCCAGTTAACCTAACTTTTGCAATTTTTCCATTTGAAGGTAATTATCTTATTTTATTCTAAATATCCTATCTTGTGGCCTTTTTTAAACAATGCATAGAGAGAAAACAAATAATTGAAAATTGTTCTTTGGTTTGTTGCAGGTATCTATCGGCTTGAGCAAATTGAAAATCAAATTTGGGTGACACGAGGTGAAGATCCAATACTAAATTTATTTAGGCAGGTCATTATTTTGTTGATAATACTGTTTTTATTTGTCTTCTTATCAAATTCGCTTCAAATTCTGTGATTTGGTTTTATATTGGCTATGTTTTCCCAACAGACAATGCTTGTATCTTCTTTCTCTTGCAATTGAACTGTGTTGTGTTGAGAGATGGCTACAACTGTAAATGGCCCTGAATAAATTAAAATGAATTTACGTGTTACTTTTTCCAATGCATTTGATAATCAGTGGCTTTTTACTAAAACTTCATCCCCAATTTTATAAGAAAATATTTTGTAGGCTTGGTCATGATATCTCTTTCTATTATTGGCCGCTTGTTCTAATTTTAATCGGACTATGATGGATATTAGAATTTCTAGGCCTGTTTACGTCTGAGGTTGGAAAATCAATTCATTTTTCGATAAATGTATCATACCTTTTACCAAAAATGATTTCATGTGGAGTATGACCAGTGCTTTAATTTATGCTGTTATTGTAACATTCTTCTAGAAATGATAAATATTTCACCCATTGTTGGTGTTTTAGTATGTCCGCATAAAACAAGAGATCCCTGCCATACATTGCTCTACAGGATTAGCGCTGGGGTTATAAAGAGAAGTTTTAGACCATTTGATATTAGCCAGGTGAAGTATTTCTTTCCACTGCTTGCTACAGAAATAGGTTGCATTATCAGATAGGATACGTTTAGGCTTCCCCACTTCATTAGTCCATCTTCCTGTCACACATCGGGCCAAGGCTTCTCCTGTTAACTTACCTATGGGAAATAACATTGTATATTTTGAAAAAATACATGTAATAACGAATATGTATTTCTTTCCATATTGGGCCATAGGTAATGGACCGTATATATCTGCTGATATTAATTCTAATGGTGCTCTAGTTAGAATAGGATTCATTTGGCCTCTGATGTGATATTGTGCATTTTTAGCTTTCTGGCATATATTGCAAGCTTTTATTATTTTGGCCACCTTTTCATGCATGTTTTTGAAATAACAACTTTCCTTCAGCATGTGAAGGGTCCTCATTGTTGCAAAATGTCTGATACGTTCATGGGCTTCTTATATCAGATCCATTTCTATACTTGGGGGAATCATTATGCGCCAGTCGTAATTATTTTTAGCTGGTCGGTGGAACATAAAACCCTTGTAGCGGGTGTACTGTCACAGGTAGTCGGGCGGTTCAGTAGCTCCTTCTTCCATCAATTCATGGATCTGGGACAGTTTTGCGTCTTATGTTGGGCGATGCAGATTTTCTCAGGGGCAGGACAGTGGTATGATTACGTGGTTGGATATTGGGAGGGTATGGTATGCTTTCTTGATCATTTACTGCAAAACACTTTAGGCTGATATCTTGACAGTATGTGGTGTCTATTTCTCTAGATAGAAAGTCAGTGATCTGATTTTTCTTTCCCGGTAAATGGGTCAATTCAGGAACCTGCTAGGACTCCTAGAGACTTTCCTGTGCTGGGTAGGATGGTAGTTTGAGTTGAGTGAATGCAGTATTGAATGGTGAATTCAAAAACTGCCTTTGTGAATTCAAGAACTTCGCCCCCTGCACCCCCATAAGTGGTATGACTGTTCAGGGGTGAGTAGCAGCCTCCGTGCATTGCGCTCCAGCTGGGAGGCAGGCTTCGCCAACCCCAAGTAGGGTGGGTACGGTAGTTTATGTTGGATGGGTTAGGTAGAGTAGGTTAGATAGGGTGGGATAGGTCATTAGGGAGAGTTGGTTAGGTAGGAAAGCTTAGGTAAGGTGGATTAGGTAGAGTAGATTGAGTAGGTTATCTTGGGTAGGGTAGGTTAGGGTGTCAAGATTGGGTTAAATAGTTTAGGAAGGTTAGTTATGATAGGGTGGCTTAGGTTGTGTAGTATTTTTTGATAAGGTGGGTTAGGTAGGGTAGATTAAGTAGGTTATATTTGGTATGGTAGGTTGGGTAGTCAAGATTAGGTTTAATAGTTTAGGTAGGTTTTTTCAGGTAGGGTGGCTTAGGTGGGGTGAGTAAAGTAGATAAACTGATGGAAGGTTGAGTAGGTAGGTAAGGTATAGAAGGATAGATAGGGTAGGGTTGATGGGATTGGTTTGGTAGGCCAGGTAGAGTATAGGCTGGGTTCAAGTTTTGAAATGGAAATTTCGAAAAAATTCATAGCTCTCCTGGAGCCTACTGGGACTCCTAAAGACTTTCCTGTGCTGGTTAGGATAGTAGTTTAGTAGTTTGAGTTTAGTGATTGCAGTATTGAATGGTGAACTGAAAAACTGCCTTTACATCTCTCATATGTCTTCCCATACAGTTTTTATATAATAAATAGCCCCATTTCAATGTGCTCAACATGATAGTTCCTTATGTCTTTGCTATGAAATTGAACATCGGAAAGTTGAAAAATTTAGGGGGCCCAGAGTAACACCAAAAATTGAATCTCTTGTATTTGATTATGATAAATAGCCTTATTTCGATGTGCTATGTAAGATTGTTCCTTTTAACTTTGCTATGAAATCAAGCATTGAACAGTTGAAAGAATTGAGGTGGTCCTTGGTTCCCCCGAAGGTGAATCCTGTCATATTTTTTTTCCTTTTTTCATCACTTTCAATTATTGTTTGACATATTCTAACATCATTATACACTCCAGTGTGACTGCAGATTTTTCAAAATTGTCAAAAATAACACAGCCCGCCTCGAGTGCCCTCTGGATTTAATTTTGGGTTTGATGATGCACTATCAGCAGCATAGACAGCGGGTTAAGTGATTCCAAAATCAAAAACTGATGTGAAAAATACAGAGATAGTCATATCTTGGCTACAAAAATCCTGGAGAATGAGCCAAAATTGACAAAAATCAAAAAATAACCCTCCCACCACCACTATTGTTTTTTTTTCAGTTAGTTTTTGCGGGAGTAATGTTTTTTCAGTTGCTGAATTCTATGTTGAGCATAAAAACCCTGTAAATGTGATCCATGACCAGAACTGTATATGAGGGTCATCCCAAGCCACCCTGGAATTGAAAATTTTGTTATTCGACAATTTTTCTGTGTTATTTTTGGTCCCCCTCCTAATCATATCATCCATGAGATTATAGGATTCACAGTTTTTGCTGGGAATTTCACACTTTTTTTCTGAAATTAAAAAAAAAAGAAAGAGATTCTATATATATATATATATATACATATATATATATATATATATAGACCACAGAAACCCATTTATCTATTCATTTATTCATATATTCATTCAATCATTAGTTTGGGTGGCGTGGTCATGGATCACATTTACAGGGTTCTTATGCTCATATAAGAGGTAAATTCTATCAGTTTTGCTATTTTTTAATCACGTTTTTATCACTTTGGATCATTTTTGACATATGTCAACATCATTTTACAGTTCAGTGTGACTGCAGATTTTTCGAAATTGCCAAAAATCACACAGCCCCCATTGAGTGCCCCCTGGATTTGATTTTCGGTTTGATGATACACTATCAGCAGCATGGATGGCATGTTACGTGATTCCAACATTGAAAACTGATGTAAAAAATACATAGACAATCAATATCCATGGCTGCAAAAATCCTCGAATATGAGCAAAAATTGACAAAAATAGGAAAATTGCCTTTGCTTAAACCCCCCCCCCCCCTATAAATTTTCATGGTTAGTTTTTGCGGGACTAATGTTTTTTTGGCTGCTGAATTCGATTTTGAGCATAAAAAAGACCTGTAAGTGTGATCCATAACCAGCATTGTATATGAGGGTCCCCCCACGCACACCTAGAATTGGGAAATTTGTTATTTGACAGTCATATCTTGGCTGTAAAAATCCTGGAAAATGAGCCAAAAGTGACAAAAATCAAAAACATCACCCTCCCACCACCCCTATTTTTCTTTTTTGGTAAGTTTTTGAGGGAGTCGTGTTTTTTTGGCAGCTGAATTCGATTTTGAGCATGAAACACCCTGTAAATGTGATCCATGATCAGCACTGTATATGAGGGACCCCCACGCCACCCCTAGAATCATAAATTTTGTTTCTGGACAATTTTTCTGTGAGTTATTTCTGGTCCCCTTCCCAATTATATCATTCATGTAAATGTGAGATTCACAGTTTCAGCTTGGAAATTTACACTTTTTTCTTTAAAAATTTTCTAAAAAAATGAGGGGGCCGGGCACCCTCTCGAGAAAATTTATGTTTTGTATGTGCAAGATGATGTTTTAGGATTTTCTGAGTTTTAAGGATTCTGAGGATGAAAAAACCTGTAAGTGTGATCCATAACCAGCACTGTATATGAGGGTCCCCCCCATGGCCCCCTAGAATTGGGAAATTTGTTATTTGATAGTTTTTTGTGGGTTATTTTTGGTCCTCTTTCCAATGATATCATCAATGACATTAGAGGATTCACAGTTTTTGCATAGAATTTCAAACTTTTTTCTGAAATTAAAAAAAAAAATGAGGGGGCCGGGCCCCCTATAGGAAAAATTGATGTTTCTTCTGTGCGAGGCAATGTTTTGGGATCTTCTGAGTCAATTGAGATGATGAATGACCTCATTTTAATGTGCTGAATAAGATTGTTCCTCTTGACTTTGCTATAAAATTAACCATTGAAAAGGTGGAAAAATTGAGGGGGGCCTGAGTAGCCCCCAAATAAGAATATCTCATATGTTATATTCTTTCATTTTTCTCAGATCACTTTCGATCATCTTTTGACATATTATAACATCATTATACCGTTTAGTGTAACTGCAGATTTCAAAATTGCCATAAATCACACGGACCCCCTCGAGTACCCCCTGGATGTAATTTTGGGGTTTCTGATACACTATCAGCAGCATAGACGGCAGGTTAAGTGATTTCAACATTGAAAACTGATGTGAAAAGTACAGAGACAGTCAATTCTTGGCTGCAAAAATCCTGGAAAATGAGCCAAAATTGACAAAAATCGAAAAATCACCCTCCCACCCGCCATATTGCTTTTTTTTGGTGAATTTTTTGGGATTGATGTTTTTTTGGCTGCTGAATTCGATTTTGAGCATAAAAACCCTGTAAATGTGATCCATGGCCAGCACTGTATATGAGGGTCCCCCCCACGCCCCCCCTCGAATCAAAAATTTTGTTAATCGACAATTTTTCTTTGGGTTTTTTTTGGTCCCCTCCCTAATGATATCATACACAAAATTGTGAGATTCACAGATTTGGCTGGGAATTTCACACTTTTTTTTCTAGAAAATTTTCTTAAAGCAATGAGGGGGCCAGGTCCCCCATTGACAAAATCAATGTTTCCTCTGTGCAAGGTGATGTTTTAGGATTTTCTGAGTCGATTGAGCTTGGATTCAAAACTGTAGCCATTCCCCCCTAATTTTTCAAAAATTGAGGGGGGCATCATCGACCCCCAAATTGTAAATTTTGAAAAATCCATCATTTTCCCAATTCCTGCTTTGTCACATGCCCCAGTTTGGCTGGGAATTTTTCAATTCTTGACTCTTGAGATTGTTTTCAAAAAAATGAGGGGAACAAGCCCCACATTGCAAAAATTGATGGTTTGTCTGGACAAGGCGATGTTTTAGGATCTCCAGAGTCGATTGAGTTGGAATTCGAAACTGTACCGACTCTCACCCATAATTCTCAAAAATTGAGGGATGCATCATCCACCCCCAAAACAAAAATTTCGTAAAATCAATGATTTTCCCGATGCCTGCTAGTACTCTCACAGACTTTCTGATGAAAGTTAGTATTGTCACATGCCCCAGTTTGGCTGGGATTTTTTCAAATTTTTATTACAAAAAAACTGATGAAAATTCAGTTCCCCCCCACAACCCCCGCGACATGGTCGAAATTTTATTCTAGCAATCTAGTGATGTTGAGGCACTGAACAAAAAAGTGCTCTTGCACTTTGCTGAGAAATGTGCGGTTTAAAAGTTGAAAATATTGGTGGTGGGGGGGTCCGGGAGCCCCCCGAAATGAAAAATTCTCATATATCATAATTATTCCTATGGTTTAAACCACTTGTCAATTCGAATCCAACAGAGCACCAACCACCACAAAAACCACCCTTGTCAGGAGGTTTTCAAATGCTCCGGCTTTAGTATATATATAATTCACACTTCACGCTCCGCAGGGGCTTGCCCCCTGCAGCCCTATTTGGGGTGAGTTAGCAGCCTCCGCGCATTGCGCTCCGACTGGGAGGCGGGCTTCGCCCACTCAATCGTCTTTTATGACTGTATAGTGTTGGGTAGCAGCCTCTGTGCTCAGCGCTCCACCTGGGAGGCAGGATTTGCCTGCCCAATCGTGGGCAGGTTAGGTAGGGTGGGTGGGTTAGGTAGAGTAGGTTAGGTAGAGTAGGTTAGGTAGGGTGGGATAGATGTTCAGGGAGAGTAGGTTTGGTGAAGTGGGGTGGGTTATATGAGGTTTGTTTGTTAGAATGGATCAAGTATAGTTAGGTGGAATAGGCTGGATAGAGTTGGGTAGTTGGATTGGACTGGTGATGTGGGGTGGTTAGGTTGCAGAAATTAGGTTGGGTAGGTTAGGTAAGATGGCTCATGTAGCATTTGTGAGGTAGTGTAGGTTAGGTAGTGTGGGATATGTAGAGTAGGTTGAGTAGGGTGCAACTGTATAGGTTCAGGTAGCAGCCTCTGTCTTTACAACCCAATTGTCTTTTACAACTGTATGGGTGAAAGTTGTTGAATTAGTTCAGGTAGAGTATCTTAGGTAGGGTAGGTTGTGAAGAGTAGGTCAGGTTGCAAATATTAAGTTGAGAAGGTTAGGTAGGTTAGTTCAGGTAGGGTGGGTTAGGTAGAGTAGGTTAATGGGCGGGGTAATGGGTTTGGGGTGTTGGGGATAGGTTATACAGCATAGGCTAGTTATTGAAGATTTTTTAGATTGAAGATTTAGATTGTCAGTAGATAGCAGACTCATTTTAATGAGAGATTCGTTTATGTCATGGCCAGCACACTTTCAACCTAGTACACATAACTAACTTCATTACTTATTCAATGAAACTGTAATGATGGCAGGTTATGTTACTTGGTTATTTCCGGACTTTGGACCAGCATCATATGAAGCAACAGGGGTGCCCAGCCCCCCCAAGGGCAATGGTGCAAGCCCCCCCCAATCCAAGTGTAATGCCCCCCCCCAAAGTACCCCAATTCTCAACCCTTTAGTTTTCAACATTAGTCAGTGTATGACAATAAAATTCACATCTTACATTCTAATCTTCTAAATGAAATTATTTACCTTTGTCTTGTGAGGAGTTCTTTCTGTTTTCATAATATTGTAAAAATATATACCATCGATCCTTATCTCTTTTAAAATAGAAATAAAGTATCTTTTTGATATCATTTTTGAGTAGGGATGGGTATCGATACATCGATGTTTAAAAACATCGATGTTTCAACATCAAACATCGATGTTTTTAACATCGATGTTTACTGTTCGATGTTTTTCACTTATCGATGGTTTTACCTAGACATCGGTCATCCGATGTTTTTCCCAACTAAAAAGTAAAAACAATTCTAATTTTTTAATTTGATACAAGTTTTTTTTTTTGTTTGAAGAGGATTATCTTGAGAGCAATAAGCAATAGTAACAGAATTACACTCATTATCTCTATCATATTTAGTGTAGTATTCTGTTTAGTGTTTTTTGTGAATATAGATCACTCTTGTGAAAGATCTCGCATAAGTTTTGATTTCCTGCAGATTGCTATTTTCATTTTTCAATCAGGCTCTCTGTATTTTTATGTGAGACTGTTGGATACTCTTGAAGATTTACATTACTTCTGTGGCCCGTGTCAAGGTTAGATAGTTAGTTATTTAGAATTGCCAACACACAATGTTTCTTATGTTGGCAGTGCCAAATATTACATTGATAATATTGTTGTACTCAAGTTAAAATCAATGTCTATTTGTATTGTATACTCTTGTAATTAATATTGTACAAATATGTATTTATAATTTTGGCAATAAATTCAATTCAATTCAATTGAATAAGAGGTCGGATTCTTCGTTTCTTAGGAAGAAAGAGTTTTTTCTTACTACAATTATTTCCTCAACATGTGTTTTACACTAATTAATCTAGCTGTGGAAAAGAGGTCCTCGTATTGTAAGGAGTGCAGAGATCCATATAAAAAAACTTAATCCATTTTCATTTCCTAAAAAATCTATCAGGTATTGAATGAATACGATATATGAGTATCAATGATTGCTTAGGGTGAAATTTCAAGACCGAATCCTCAAGGATATCCCCAGATGTTTCAGACTAAACCATGAAGATGACAAATCTTGTGAACTAGATCTGATGTATCTTTCTAGTCACAACCTGACTTCAATTATTCAAAAAACTGTTACTTGAATACCACAAAAAATTGCTGTGATTCCAGTTAGTAACTGTTGAGAATTTGAAATATTGGAACAATAGCTCCAGATAAAATTGTAGTCACTTTAGAAGCTCTTTTTGTGCTCTACAATCTGAGATCAGGTACCTATCTCAATCTATCTCATATTCCAGGTACACCTGACAACAATGCTCCTTGTATTGTGAAAAACACCTAATTTTCAGTTTCAAGCATCATCATCAACTACATTGTCCTCACATTGATATTTCGCACAACGACATAAGTTCTTGAGATTATGTTCTATGAGAATCACCCGTAAGATACACTTCATTTCAGTATTTCCTAGTGGAGAGGCGCGCTTAAGGACACCTCAAGGATCAAAATTTCAAACACATAACTTTTGACACAATGCTCAGATTTCATCGTACTACACTTCATCCTTCTCGGTTCGTCACGGCGGTTCAAAATCATGCATAATAAGTCAAATTCGGTCGAAAAATGGAAAATTTATTGTTGAGTGTACTTAAGCCCATATTCCAATACACAGAAAATGACCAATTTCTATATTCAAAGTTGCATGTCTCGTGAAATACTTCTGATAAAATTTCCAAATCTAGTGAGAATGTTAAAATTGTCCCCCTCTACCCACTCCAATAAATAATACTTTCGATTCCAAAACAATTTGGAAGTTAAGATTTTAAAAATGGCGATTTCAGTTTTTAAATTTTTTCGTAATTTTACTGTTGTACAAGAGTTTCTAAAACGAGTCTGATACATCATAGAAACTTACGATTGATTACAAATTGTAGATAAATTCATCCTCTACGAGCTCAGTTGCCTAAAATCCATCTTGAATCACTTTTCGCTATCAAAGAACTGCCAAAACCGTTAATATGAGAAAAATATCTACAATTTCCGGATTTTTTTCAACAATCAAATCTCACTTTACGAACATATTTTTTCATGAATTGTTCACAGCAGATGAAATAGAAAATTCTATTGTACATTTCAAGATCATGTAATAATTTTTATAATAAGGGGTTACCGAGATACATAGCTTTGAATATAGAAATTGGCCATTTCTTATGTATTGAATATGAATAAGTACTTACACTCAACAATAAATTTTCTATTTTTTGACCGAATTTGACTGTTGATGCATGATTCTGAACCGCCGTGACGAACCGAGAAGGATGAAGTGTAGTACGATGAAATCTGAGCATTGTGTCAAAAGTAAATTATAAGTGTTTGAAATTTTGATCCTTGAGGTGTCCTTAAGCGTGCCTCTACTAGGAAATACTGAAATTAAGTGCATCTAACGGGTGATTCTTACCCATGATCTTATGTCATTGTGCGAAATATCAATGTGAGGACAAAGTAGATGGTGATGATGGTTGAAGCTGAAAATTAGGTGTTTTCCACAATTCAAGGAGCATTGTTGTCAGGTGTACCTTGAAATCTATATGACATAGATCACTCTACCTGATCTCAGATTGTATAGCACAAAAATACGCCTAGAGGGATTTTGAAATATACATCTAAATTTTAACAATCGGAAGATATTGTTGATTAAAAACTAAAATTCATCAAAATTGATTTTTCTTCAAATTTTACTCATTTTTGAAAAATTATAACAAAGTACTCATTGGAGATAGACAGTTCCGAGTGATCTCATTTTTTTTTCAGAATTATATAATCTGGGAGAGATTTGGCAGAAATAGCTGAAAACTGGAAAATGAGCCAAAAATACGAGGTTTTTGGGCTATCTTGTATCTAGCACAAGGAAATCTTGCATGAAGAAATTGGTTCTGGACTTCTCTTATGTACCCAAATAATATATTAAAAAATCAGAACTACAATATAAATTGCAAGCACACCCCTTTTTTATGTCTATATTGACTGGACTGATAGTATCATCCATAAAAGCATAGGGCGATAAACGATGTTTAAAAACATCGATGTTCAAAAACATCGATGTTTACTGTTCGATGTTTTTCACTTATCGATGTTAGGATGAAAAAAACATCAATGTTCAAAACATCGATGTTTTGTCTTTCGATACCCATCTCTATTTTTGAGACTAGCAGTGCACCCGTTCTTGTTCGGGAGGACTAGAAAGTACTAAATTACATCAGGAAAAACTACATGACAAATATTTTAATAGGATATTGAAAGATAAGTAAGGGAGGCTTTGCTTTTTAAATGTTATGGTTACTTATAAAAAGTTGAATAATAATATAATTGATAATTCTTTATTGCAAAAGAATATTGCATAGCAATTTTGGTACCTAAACATTCATACAAATTTGGAAAGATTTTATTCATACAATATATAATGTCGGCAAGCTTAGGTATTCTAAATCCTATAATATAAAACGAGCCAATTCTGTTGAGATGTTTTGATGTTTAAATGTTTAGATGTTTATGTATGTATTTCACCGGATCTCGAAAACGGCTCGATTCTCACGAAATTTAGAACATAGTAGGTTTATAATATAAAAATTCGATTGCACTAGGTTTCATCCCTGGAGAAACTCGCTGAAGGACATTGAAATAATTTATCAATTTCAATCCTGATTAATTCCAGTAGAACCAATCAGATAAGCTATCTTCTTGATATGGTCTTCTGTGATTTGTTTCGTGAAATTAATCAGGATTAATTTAACATGCTTTTGTGAGAGAAATTTTTGCATTCCTCTGGGAATCAATCTCAATCCACTGTGATTAGATAGAACCTTTCTGTATGAACTATGAATATTTATTATAATTTCTTCTTTCGTAATAATTTTTATATGCTTTTGTAGGTACTCCAGAGCGGAGCTCGGTGCCCCGATATTTATCATAAATTGGAACAGGTTGTCACTGATGTTGTGTTGTTGGTAGTATTTACTTTTTAACATTACAGGAGTAAATAACACAAGTCGAAATCTTTAAGTGGTTTGGTTTTTGGAATAAAGATATCATCTGAACAAGTACATTTTGTAAATTCTATTTATTAATGCCAAATATCGGGGCACCGAGCTTTGCTCGTTATTTATTCATTGATAAACAGAACTCAATTCTTTAAATGATTGGGGAAGGACTAACAGGCACAGCCCAAAACTGTTTCTTCCCCGAATTTTGATTTATACACTATAAAATTTATAGTTGGAATATTTAATATTCCAAAAAGTAGGATACACTTGAATTCAAGTGAAATTTTTAGTCCAAATATTTGAAAACATAAAACTTCTAATTTGGATTGTTTACATACCAAATAGAATAACAAAATAACACTCACTAATCACTTAGAACTGTAAAATAATGATTAACTTTGAATATTAAGATATATACCATCTCATGTCAAAAAATCAGATTACTGTATTTTGATCGAGTCAATTAAAATTTCTAGATTTCTCGCGAGATACGATAAGCTAATTGATTACACAACTGATACACAGCGTCTCCCACATAGGCACACACATCTTCTGTTATCGACAGACGACGAAATCATCATCTATTTTTCCAAGGATGAATTATCCTTTTCATGTCCTTCAGGGAGTTATCTCAGGGACGAGACCTAGTGCAATCGAATTTTGATATCATAAACCTACTATATTCTGAATTTCGTGAAAATCGTTAGAGCCGTTTCCGAGATCCGTTGAACATAAATAACCATATAACCAGATAGCCAGATATAAAAATAGAAAAATATAAACAGATATACAGAAATTGCTCGCTTAGTATAATAGGATAACAACTTATAGTCCAGTCAAAGGAACCAGCCCCGAAAGAATTTTTTTCTATGGTTGTATATGTATTTTGGGGCGCTGAATTCTAATCTGAAATTTGCTGACACGCAAGAGGGCGACTTCACCCCCAAAATTTTGGACTTTTTTAAGTTTTCCATTTAATCTCGAGAACCTTGAATTTTTCGAGAAAAAGCATTCTCTATATAACATTAAAGATAGTTAAATTTCCAATGAATTGAGTGGTAGCGCAGGACTACTTCTTGGATTTTTTATCTGAAGTGTTCCAAAAGATACGCAACTCTAAATGTGCGAGAAATTTGTGATATTTCCCCCATTTTCACAGTCTCGCATATGCAACGGTGCGTATCTTGTGGAACACATCAGATAAAAAATCCAAAAAGTAGTCGATGTTGTGATGAATGTTCTCCTCTTTCCACTCCCGTTAAAAAGTTACAGCCAATTGAATGATTAGGTATCTTCATTTTCTAATTTTTCTTGCGATTTTACTGTTATTAAAGAGTCTCTAAAATGAGTACAATACATGATAGAAACTTGCGATTGGTCTTAAATGAGAGAAAATTTCATGCTCCATAGGCTGAAATTTAAATTTTTTTTTGCCTTAAATTGATCTTGAATTATTGTTTATATCGAAAAACTGTCAAGACTGTGAAAATAAGAAAAATATCGCAAATTTCTTGATTTTTGAAACAAACGTATCTTACTTCACGATTATATTTTTACAAAAATCATTCACCTCCCATAAAAGAGGAGATTCTTTTCTCCAAATCAAGACCAAGTATCATTTTGAGTTACCGAGACACACAGTTTTGAATATAGAAATCGGTCATTTTTCTATGCATTGAAATATGGGCTGAAATACACTAAAGGAGGAATTTCCTATTCTTATAACAAATTTTAGTGACATGATACATGATTTTTAACCGCCTTGACGTGCTGATATGAACGAGCTGTAGTACGAGGAGATGTGATCATTCAGTCAAAATTCATAAGTGATTAAAGTTTTGATCCTGGACGAATCCTTATGTGTGCCCCCCACTAGGAAATACTGAAATCTTACGAGTGATTCTCATAGAACATAACCCTCGTAAGGTGATTTCAGCCGAAATGTGTTTCTTTTTTGTTAGGAAGGCCATGAAAAGGTATTATAATGAAAATTTGAATTTTGGCTGTAGGACATGATTTTTTATTTTTGGGTGTATTCCCCCTCCCACCACTACTAAATTCAAAAATACCTAAGGAATTCTGTTCAGAATTAATATTGTTAATTCACGTGATGTGTGGATTTCTATCATTACTAGAAAAAGATCCTAGTTGTATAGGGTAGAAGTGGTAGGTTTGCATAATTTTGGAAACCCCTTAAAAAAATACCCCTTTTTCTGAAAACTCTTAGCTCTGGAATCAAAAATCGTGGAGTCCTGCACGACCACTCAATTTATTGAAAATTTTATTATGTTTTATATTTTAAATATAAATTTAATTATCTTCAATGTTATATAGAGAATGGTTTTTCTCGAAAAATTCAAGGTTCTCGAGATTAAATGGAAAACTTAAAAAAGTCCAAAATTTTGGGGGTGAAGCCACCCTCTGGCGTATCAGCAAATTTCAGATTAGGATTCAGGGCCCCAAAATAGATATAGAACCGTCGCAAAAAATTCTTTCGGGCTGTTTCCTGAAAAACAACTATTTGACTGGACTATTATACAAAACAGAAAAAAGTAATAAAGCATTACACTTATTACTTGATTACTGTGTGGTGGTAAATAGGGTGTGAATTTGAAAGATTGAAATTTGCTTCATTTGATATTTTTCACAAATTTTTGACAAGAGAAGTTTTTCCTCCTGTCAAATTCACTAGAGTTTGCGATGTTGTTTATAATTGCATTCCCATTCCAGAGACATTAATATCATCATGAAACGCCTTCGAGATTAAAATAATTATTAGATTGAGATGTACATTACAATTTAACTTATCATTGTGCTTTTAAGAAAATTAAGTTGCAACAGCAAGGAAACTCAAAGGACCATTGTAAATTAATCAAGCAAAGGAAATCAGAATAAAAGTGGATGTTGAAGTTATAATTTATTTTTGTCAAAGATTTACCTTCAAACTCATAGGCTTAGAATTACTAAAATTCCTGCATACAAAATATTATCAATTGTATTTTTTATGATAAATGAAAAATTGATTTTTACTCCTGAACTAGAGGTGCTTAAAACGTGGAAACCTGCACCAGAGTGTAGGTCTATGAGAAGCTACTCTCAGCAGAAATTCACGTTTTGAGCCATCACAGTTCTCAAATAATTCCCACTCATATTATATCTCATGTACTATATATGAAAAATCAAAAATCGATTATTACTCCTGAACTAGAGTTGCTCGAGACGTTGAAACCTGCACAAGAGTAGTGGTCTATTGAAAGCTTTTCTTAGCAGAAATTCACGTTTCGAGCCATCACAGTTCTCAAGTAATTACCGCTCATGGTATGTCCCATGTACTATATGGTGAATCAAAGAATTGATTATGACTCCTGAACTAGAGGTGCTCGAAACGTGGAAACCTGCACAAGAGTAGAGGTCTATGAGAAGCTACTCTCAGCAGAAAATCACGTTTTGAGCCATCACAGTTCTCAAGTAATTCCCACTCATATTATATCCCATGTACCATATGATAAATCAAAAATCGATTTTAACTCCTGAACTAGAGGTGCTCAAAACGTGGAAACCTGCACAAGAGTGAAGGTCCATGAGAAGCTTCTCTCATTATGAATTGACGTTTTGAGCCATCACAGTTCTCAAGTAATTACCACTCATAGTATATCCCATGTACCATATGATAAATCAAAAATCGATTATAACTCCAGAACTAGAGGTGCTCAAAACGTGAACACCTGCACGAGAGTAGAGGTCCATGAGAAGCTACTCTCAGCAGAAATTCACGATTTGAGCCAGTCTTTTCCTTGTACCATATGATAAATGAAAAATTGATTTTTACTCCTGAACTAGAGGTGCTTAAAACGTGGAAACCTGCACCAGAGTGTAGGTCTATGAGAAGCTATATTGAGTTACACTTAGTAAAATATAACATTGTAAAGGTGGGAAAAAGTATTAAAATTAAATACATTAGGATAATCTATTTAATACCTTGATTTTTAGCCATGATTCAATATGTTTACATAAAATATAAAAAAATCATGCCCCCCCCCAAAAATGTTGATGGCGCAAATTGCGCCATGCCCCCCCCTTGTGGGCACCCCTGTCAAATTCAGAAGCAAACTTTCCTTGCATCTAGTTATACAACTATTCAATATTTTGTCAGTTAATCATCTGTTCCAATTGTAATCAATATGTAGTACATTTCAAATAGACAAACAAAACAATGAAGAATGTATGCTTCAGATGGAGGTGGTTCAGCATGCTTGTTTTCCAATTCTACAGCTACTGTTTGGTTAAAATTCACAGAAATACTGAGGATTGGTCTGTCACAGCTAGAAAATTTGCAAGTTTCAACAATCCCATGATATTAGGTTTTTATTAACCTTCTGGTAGTCATGCCCTACTCAATCACACGAGCAGTTGCATGTTGTATTTTGTACAACATCCAATTTTCCAAGTGTTATGTACTCCGTTTACTGTCAAAACATATTAATTACCATCAATTTTGGGTTATTGGTTCGTTTACAGTCCCGGTATACAGTCTTTCCTTATCTTATGCACAGTGCGACTTATGCACTGTTGCGACTAAATGTCACCTAGAGACTGAACCATTGCTCGGTTGATACTGCAACTCAGTGGAGTGATGGGTGGAAATTTTGGAATGCATAGGTGACTCATTCACTGACACCACCCCATTCAATAGTTTTGTGCAGCCAAAAAAACTGACACTGTTGTACTTTTTAGAACAGCGTGACTGCCGGAAGGTTAAGGAATGGAACAGTTATAGCCTATTATGTACAAGTAATAGCCTACTACATACAAGATGAAATTGAGTATTGGTAATTTACATCATCCCATACGACAGTATTTAAATCAGTTGTTCTACTATAGGTGTTATTTTTTATTTGTATATACAGATTAAGTTAATGCAGTATATTGCATTAGTTTTGTAATATTCAAAAAATTATTTCATTATAGCTAGTTCTGCAATGAAGATATTCTGAAAATGCAATATATAACTTTAGTATTGTCATAGTAACAATTACCTCTTATAGTAAAGATAGTTCTTGAAGATAATTTACATAATTTCATACTACAATATTAACATCAGTATGTTCCATGATATATGTTATTTTCCATCTCAATATATTGATACAGAAAATGCAAAATATTACATTAGTATTGTCATGGTTGAACAATTATTATACTGGGTGAAATTATTATTATTATTATTTTGGGTGAAAATTTTGATATATTTTTTTGATATAGTTTTTTATAGAAAATTTTCTTAAAACAATGAGGGGGCCAGGTCCCCCATTGACAAAATCAATGTTTCCTCAGTGCAAGGCGATGTTTTAGGATTTTCTGAGTCAATTGAGCTTGGATTCAAATTTGTATCCATTCCCCCCCTAATTTTTCAAAAATTGAGGGGGGCATCATCGACCCCAAAAATGGAAATTTCAAAAAATCCGTAATTTTACCAATGCCTGCTGGAACTCCTAGAAACTTTCTGATGGAATTTAGAGTTGTCACATGCCCCAGTTTGGCTGGAAATTTTTCAAATTTTGACTCTTGAGTTTGTTTTAAAAAAAATGACAGGTCCAAGCCCCCTATTGCGAAAATCGATGGTTCGTCTGTGCAAGGTGATGTTTTAGGATCTCCAGAGTCGATTGAGTGGGAATTCGAAACTGTAACAATTCCTCCCTTGAATTTCCAAAAATTGAGGGGGGCATAATCTACCCAAAAATAAAAATTTCGAAAAATCAATGATTTTTCCGATACCTGCTAGTACTCTTACAGACTTTTTGATGAAAGTTAGTATTGTCACATGCCCTAGTTTGACTGGGAATTTTTCAAATTTTTATTGCAAAAAAAATGGATGAAAATTCAGTTCCCCCCCGCAACCCCTGACACCCGGTCAGAATCTTATTCCAGCAATCTAGTAATGTTGAGGCACTGAACAAAAAAGTTTTCTTGCACTTTGCTGAGAAATGTGCGGTTCAAAAGTTGAAAATATTGAGGGGGGTCCGGGAGCCCCCAAAAATGAAAAATTCTTTTATATTATAATCATTCCTATGATTTCAATCACTTGTCAATCGAATCCAACAGAGCACCAACCACCACAACAACCACCCTTGTCAGGAGGTTTTCAAATGCTCTGGCTTTAGTATATATTAACTCACACTTTCGCTTGGTAGGGTGGCTTAGGTTGGGTAGTATTTTTTGATAAGGTGGGTTAGGTAGGGTAGATTAAGTAGGTTATATTGGGTAGGGTAGGTTTGGTTGTCAACATTAGGTTAAATAGTTTAGGTAGATTATTTCAGGTAGGGTGGCTTAGGTTGAGTGGGTTGTGTAGGGTGGTGTAGGAAGAGTAGTTTAAGTAGGGTGCAATATATTAGGTTGAATAGCATAATTCATGTAGGGTGGCTTAGGTGGGGTAGGTTAAGTAGATTGACTGATAGAGGGTTGAATAGGTAGGTTGGGTAAAGTAGGATAGATAGGGTAGTGTTGGTGGGATTGGTTCGGTAGGACAGGTAGAGTATAGGCTGGGTTCAAGTTTAGAAATGGAAATTTTGAAAAATCTAGAGGCACTGAACAAAAGATTTCTTTTGCACATTGGTGAGAAATGTGCGGTTCAAAAGTTGAAAATATTGGGGGGGTCCAGGAGGATCCTTAATGTCAAATTGATTATTTTTGCTATTTTTTATTAACTTTTTATTCACTTTTGATCATTTTTTGACATATGTCAACATCATTTCACAGTTCAGTGCGACTTCAGATTTTTCGAAATCACCAAAAATCACACTACCTTCCTCGAGTGCCCCCTGGATTTAATTTTTGGCTTGATGATACACCATCAGTTCAATCCATCCAGTTCTCATTTATGATGAATAGCCTTATTCCGATGTGCTGAGTAAGATTGTTCCTCTTGACTTTGCTTTGAAATCAAGCATTGAAAAGTTGAAAAAACTGAGGTGGTCCTTGGTCCCTACCAAGGTGAATTCTGTCATATTTTTTCCTTTTTTCACCACTTTCAATTATTGTCTGACATATTCTAACATCAATATACAGTGTGACTGCAGATTTTTCTCAAAATTTTCTCAAAAAAATGAGGGGGCCGGGCCCCCTATTGAAAAAGTTGATGTTTGTCTGTGCAAGGCGATGTTTAAGGATCTCCAGAGTTGATTGAGTTTGGATTTAAAACTGTATTGATTCGCCCCCTCAATTTTCCAAAAATTGAGGGGAGCATCATTGACACTAAAAATGGAAATTTCATAAAATCAATGATTTTCCCGATGCCTGCTAGTACTCTCACAGACTTTCTGATGAAAGTTAGTATTTTCACATGCGCCAGTTTGGCTGGGAATTTTTCAAATTTTCATTACAAAACACTTATGGTAATTTCGTTCCCCCCCCCCACCACCTGGAACACGGTCAAAATTTTATTGTGAGGATCAAGTAATGTCGAGGCACTGATCAAAGAGTTACCTTTGCACTTTGCTGAGAAATGTGCAGTTCAAAAGTTGAAAATATTGGGGGGTCCAGGGGGACCCCAAGGTGAAATCTGTTATTCTTGCTATTTTTATTCACATTTTCATCACTTTTGATCATTTTTTGACATATGTCAACATCATCTCACAGTTCAGTGTGACTGCAGATTTTTCGAAATTGCCAAAATTCACACAGCCCCCCCTTGAGTGCCCTCTTGATTTAATTCTCGGTTCGATGATACACTATCAGTTCAATCCATCCACTTCCCATATTTATGATAAATAGCCTTATTCGGATAGCCTTATTGGTGGTTCGAATATGATATTTTGGTAGATAGATTACATCTATGACATCTTGAAGGACAGTGTTGAACATTTAAAAATATCCAGAAAAAAAATATCCCTCACATTCTAAGAAACCATTGTTGGTTGAAAAGGAATATATCATAAGATTGTGGTCATGTTTGACTTTCCTATAAAAATAACAATTGAAAAGGTGGGAAAATTGAGGGGGTCCTCAAGTAGGTTAGGTAGGTTAGTTTTGGTAGGGTGGGTTAGATAGAATAGGTTAGGTAGGGTGAGATTGGTGATTAGGTAGGGTAGTTTAGGTAAGGTAAGTTAGGTAGAGTAGATTGAGTAGTGTGGGATAGGTAGAGTAGAGTTTATCACTTTTTATGACTGTATAGAGTTCAATTGCAGCCTCCATGCTCCGGCTGGGAGGCAGGCTTTGCACACCCAAGTAGGTTAGCTTGGGTAGGGTGGGTTAGATAGAGTAGGTTAGGTAGGGTGGGATAGGTGATTAGGTAGAGTAGGTTAGGTAGGGTAGTTTAGGTAGGGTGGGTTAGTTAGAGTAGATAAAGTAGTGTGGGATAGGTAGAGTCGAGTTTAGTAGAATAGAGTAATAGAGATGGTTGGTTGGTAGATTGGTTCTCTCTAAGGTGAAATCTCTTATATTTAAACTAATAATAATGAATAATATTATAACTTCAACTATTTGATATTCATGCAGACAATCTAAATCATATTCAGTATTTATTCATTTTTATTCTATATTATAGATTGCAGAAAATCTATAAGCTCTATTCATGGAAATATAAATACCAATTCAAATTACACAAATTTCAATATTTTTTTTCTCATCCCTTCATTTTCAAGTTAATCAGGACAAACTGACACATGTGGCAAGTTCATTATTCATAATGACAAAGTTGGAGTAGGAGATGAACACTATGAGAAGATGAGTTATTGATGGATGATCAGAGGTGGAGAAGAGAAGTTACAATGGAATGGAGAAAAGAGTTTGATATAATGATAGAGAATGTATTTTACCCCCCTGTATTCAAAGAATGTATTATACCCCCCTCGAGTGCCTCCTGGATGTAATTTTAGGGTTTCTGATATACTATCAGCAGCACAGACGGCAGGTTAAGTGATTTCAACATCGAAAACTGATGTGAAAAATACAGAGACAGTCAATTCTTGGCTGCAAAAATCCTGGAAAATGAACCAAAATTGACAAAAATTGAAAAATCACCCTCCCACCACCTCTATTGTTTTTTTTGTTAATTTTCGCGGGAGTGATGCTTTTTCGGCTGCTAAATTCGATTTTGAGCATAAAAACCCCTGTAAATGTGATCCATGACCAGCACTGTATATGAGGGTCCCCCCCCACGCACCCCTAGAATCAAAAATTTTGTTATTCAACAATTTTTCTGTGAATTATTTTTGGTCCCCTTCCTGAAGATATCATTCATGAGATTGTAAGATTCACAGTTTTCTTAAAACAGAAAATAGGGCCAGGCCCCCTATTGACAAAATTGATTTTTTGTCTATTTAAGGCGATGTTTTAGGATTTTCTGAGTTGATTGAGCTTGGATTCAAAACTGAAGCCATTGCCCCCCTAATTTTTCAAAAATTGAGGGGGGCATCATCGACCCCCAAAATGGAAATTTCTAAAAATCCATGAGTTTCCCAATGCCTGCTGGAGCTCCTAGAAACTTTTTGATGGAATTTAGAGTTGTCACATGCCCCAGTTTTGCTGGGAATTTTTCAAATTTTGACTCTTGAGAATGTTTCTAAAGAAATGAGGGGTTCGAGCCCCCTATTGTGGAGATTGATGATTCGTCTGTGCAAGGCAATGTTTTAGGATCTCCAGAGTCGATTGAGATGGAATTCAAAACTGTAGCTATACCCCCCCTTCAATTTCCAAAAATTGAGGGTGCATCATTGACCCCCAAAATGAAAATTTCGGGAAATCAATAATCTTTCCTATGCCTGCTAGTACTCTTACAGGCTCTCTGATGAAAGTTAGTATTGTCACATGCCCAAGTTTGGCTGGGAATTTTTCAAATTTTTATTACAAAATAAATCCATTCTCTGTTCCCCCAGCACCTTCCGTGACCTGGTCGAAAATCTATTCTAGCAATCTAGTAATGTTAAGGCATTGAACAGAAAGGCTATCTTGCACTTTGCTGGGAAATGTGCAGTTCAAAAATTGAAAATATTGGGGGGGTCCAGGAGCCTCCCAAAGTGAAAAATTCTCGGATATCATGATTCTTCCTATGGTTTCAACCACTTGTCAATCGAATCCAATAGAGCACCAACCACCACAACAACCACCCTTGTCAGTAGAAATACAGAGACAGTCAATTCTTGGCTGCAAAAGTCCTGGAAAATGAGCCAAAATTGACAAAAATCAAAAAATCACCCTCCTGGATGTAATTTTGGGGTTTCTGATACACTATCAGCAGCATAGACGGCAGGTTTAGTGATTTCAACATTAAAAACTGATGTGAAAAATACAGAGACAGTCAATTCTTGACTGCAAGAATCCTGGAAAATGAGCCAAAATTGACAAAAATCGAAAAATCACCCTCCTACCCCCCTATTGTTTTTTTTCCGGTTAATTTTTGTAGGGGTGATGTTTTTTCGGCTGCTTAATTCAATTTTGAGCATAAAAAAACCTGTAAATGTGATTCATGACCAGCACTGTATATGAGGAACCCCCCCACGACCCCCTTGAATCAAAAATTTTTTTTTTGACAATTTTTCTGTGGGTTATTTTTGATCCTCTTCCTAATGATATCATTCATGGAATTGTGAGATTCACAGTTATGGCTGGGAATATCACACTTTCTTTTCTAGAAAATTCTCTTAAAACAATGAGGGGGCCAGGCCCCCTATTGACAAAATCAATGTTTCGTCTGTTTAAGGCGATGTTTTAGGATTTTCTGAGTCGATTCAGCTTGGATTAAAATTTTTAGCCATTCCCCCCTAATTTTTAAAAATTGAGGGGGGCATCATCGACCATCAAAATGGAAATTTTGAAAAATCCATAATTTTCCCAATGCCTGATGGAACTCCTAGAAACTTTCTGATGGAATTTAGAGTTGTCACATGCCCCAGTTTGGCTGGGAATTTTTTAAATTTTGACTCTTGAGATTGTTTTCAAAAAAATGAGGGTTCCAAGCCCCCTATTGCGAAAATCGATGGTTCGTCTGTGCAAGGCGATGTTTTAGGATCTCCAGAGCCCCCTGCACCCCTATATGGGGTGGGTTAGCAGCCTCTGTGCTTCGCGCTCTGGCTGGGAGGTGGGCTTCGCCCGCTCAATCATCTTTTATGACTGTATAGTATTGGGTAGCAGCCTCTGCACTTAGTGCTCTGGCTGGGAGGCAGGCTTTGCCTGCCCAATTGTGGGCAGGTTAGGTTGGGTAGGTGGGTTAGATAGAGTAGGTTAGGTAGGGTAAAATAGGTGTCTAGGAAGAGAAGGTTTTGTAAAGTGTGGTGGGTAATGTGGGGTTTGTTTGTTAGAATGGATCAAGTATAGTTAGGT
This sequence comes from Nilaparvata lugens, assembly GCF_014356525.2. NCBI lineage: Eukaryota > Metazoa > Arthropoda > Insecta > Hemiptera > Delphacidae > Nilaparvata > Nilaparvata lugens. Next base: position 31,144,424 of record NC_052518.1, read on the forward strand.
TGAATAGGCTGGATAGAGTTGGGTAGTTGGATAGCATTGGTGTGGTGGGGTGGTTAGGTTGCAGAAATTAGGTAAGGTAGGTTGGGTGAGATGGCTCATGTAGCATTTGTTAGGTTGTGTAGGTTAGGTAGTGTGGGGTGGGTAATCAGGTAGAGTAGGTTGGGTAGGATAGTTTTGGTGAGGCTGGTTAGGTATGGTAGGTTGGGTAGGGTGGGAAAGGTGATAAGGTGGAGTAGGTTGGGTAGGGTAGTTTAGGTTGGGTGAGTTAGGTAGAGTAGGTCAGGTAGTGAGGGATTTATAGAGTAGGTTGAGTAGGGTGCAACTGTATAGGTTCGGGTAGCAGCCTCTGTCTTTACAACCCGATTGTCTTTTGCAACTGTATGGGTGAAAGCTGTTTAATTAGTTCAGGTAGAGTATCTAAGGTAGGGTAGGTTGTGAAGAGTAGGTCAGGTTGCGAATATTGGGTTGAGAAGGTTAGGTAGGTTAGTTCAGGTAGGATGGGTTAAGTAGAGTAGGTTAATGGGCGGGGTTAATGGGTTTGGGGATAGGTTATACAGCATAGGTTAGTTGTTGAAGATTTTTTAGATTGTAGATTTAGATTGTCAGTAGATAGCAGACTCAATTTAATGAGAGATTCGTTCATGTCATGGCCATCACACTTTCAACGTAGTACACATAACTAACTTCATCACTTATTCAATGAAACTGTAATGATGGCAGGTTATGTTACTTGGTTATTTCCGGACTTTGGACCAGCATCATATGGAGCTAACATTCCTTGCATTTAGTTAGACAACCAGTGGCGGTTCTAGACATAAAAAACTGGGTAGGCAAAACTTATCATACTGTAGGTCTATTCACAGACCTAGGGTAGGGCTACTTAAGTAATTCATGTAAAAAAAACGTCAAAGCATATAGGTATTAAATGAAGATGTATTAATAAATATAAAAATTGTTAATACTCATATTTAATTGTTCAATTCGACACTATTTTGCTAATAGGCCAACCATAATTTTGCTGTTTTAATCATTCTTTCAAATAATATTTCAATTTGATAGGCTATTTATTTGGAATATCGAAGAAAATTTCTGAAATAAATACACATTTTAGTATTCATGGAATCAACGGTTTATTACACTTTAACATTATTTAGAACATAGAGTAATACATTTTATATTTACAACTGTAGTCTTCTTTGCCCAACATTGCTGAACGCCTCTAAGATTTTTTCAGGGTTCTTAATCAGCCTTTCACTTTCCTCTCATTCAATAGATAAAATTGAAAGATTAGTTAGACGTTGTGTTGTCATTGAAGACCTGAGGTATGTTTTCCCCGTTCTAAGCATAGAAAGCCCCACGTTCACGCACTGCAAATGTGGCATAGTAATAGAATAGAATAAAAACAATTTTCTGTTGAATCATCTAAAATATAACTCATGACTATAAACATTTAAATATACTTCCAAAATTTATTTTTTTATTCAACATTTTTAGGTTCACATGAAAAATTTTAAAAAAATCTCATAAAAACTGGGTAGGCGGCCGCCTACCCAGCCTAGGCCTAGAACCGCCACTGTAGACAACTATTCAATATTTTGTAAGTTAAGCATCTGAATAACTACAACTGATACAATTATTTGGTAATAATTATTTTTCATAATTCATATTTCATAAAACTATTAATAAAATATTGTTAATTCTGATTAATCCAGAATTAAATAATAGGATCCAACAAAAAGAAACGATAACAAATGAAAACATTTCCAATTCATATTTTATTGGAAATAGCAATTATTGATGGTTCGAATATGATATTTTGGTAGATAGATTACATCTATAACATTCTAGAAGGACAGTGTTGAACATTTGAAAATATCCAGAAAAATATGTAATATCCCTCACTTTCCAAGATACCATTGTTGGTTGAAAAAGAATATATTATAAGATTATAGTCATGTTTGACTTTCCTATGAAAATAACAATTGGAAAGGTAGGAAAATTGAGAGGGTCCTGGGTGACCCCCGAAGTAGAATATCTCATATGTAATATTTTTTTGGCTGCCAAATTGTGAGAGTCAAAAATTTCCTTGACCAGAATTTTAAAAATTCAAATAAATGCCCTAACATCCCTCATCTATTATCTCATTGAGTTATCATATGATGAATAGCCTCATTTTGATGTGCTGGGTAAGATTGTTCCTCTTGACTTTGCCTTAAAATTAACCATTGAAAAGCTGGGAGAATTGAGGGGGTCCTGGGTAACCACCAAAATAGAATCTCTCATATGTGTTATTTTTTCTTTCATTAAGATCACTTTCAATCATTTTTTAACATATTTAATCATCATTATACCATTCAGTGTAACTGCAGATTCTTCAAAATTGCCAAAAATCACACAGGGGGGCAAATCACAGCCCTCTGGATGTAATTCCGGGGTTTATGATACATCATCAGCTGCATAGATGGAAGGTTGAGTGATTCCAATATCGAAAACTACAGAGAAAGTCATATCTTGGCTGTAAAAACCCTGGAAAATGAGCCAAAATTGACAAAAATAAAAAAATCATCCTCCCACCACCCCTATTGTTTTTTTTCGGTTAGTTTTCGCGGGAGTCATGTTCTTTTGGCAGCTGAATTCGATTTTGAGCATAAAACACCCTGAAAATGTAATTCATGATCAGCACTGTATATGAGGGTCCCCCCCGCCACCCTAGAATTAATAATTTTTTTATTGAACAATTTTTTGTGGGTTATATCTTGTCCCCTTCCCAATGATATCATTCATGAAATTGTGAGTTTCACAGTTTTGGCTGGGAAATTCACACTTTTTTTTCATAAAAAATTTTCTAAAAAAATGAGGGGGCTGTGCCCCTCAAGAGGAAATTGATATTACATCTGTGCAAGGTGATGTTTTAGGACTTTCTGAGTCAACTTTGAGCATAAAAAAAACCTGTAAGTGTGATCCATAGCCAGCACTGTATATGAGGGTCCCCCCCATGACCCCCTAGAATTGGGGAATTTGTTATTTGATAGTTTTTCTGTGGGTTATTTCTGGTCCTCTTTCCAATGATATACATCATCAATGAGATTTTAGGATTCACAGTTTTGCATAGAATTTCACACTTTTTTCTAAAATTAAAAAAAAATGAGGGGGCCGGGCCCCCTTTTGGAGAAATTGTTGTTTCTTCTGTGCGAGGCAGAGTTTTGGGATCTTCTGAGTCGATTGAGATGATGAATGACCTCATTTTAATGTGCTGAATAAGATTGTTCCTCTTGACTTTGCTATAAAATTAACCATTGAAAAGGTGGTAAAATTGAGGGGGGCCAGGGTAGCCCCCAAAGTAGAATATCTCATATGTTATATTTTTTATTTTGTTATGTTATTTTTTTTTCAACATTAAAAACTGATGTGAAAAATACAGAGACAGTCAATTCTTGGCTGCGAAATTCCTGGAAAATGAGCCAAATTTGACAAAAGTTGAAAAATCACCCTCCAACCCCCCCTATTACTTTTTTTCGGTCAATTTTTCTGGGATTGGTGTTTTTTCGGCTGCTGAATTCTATTTTGAGCATATGTTCGTGGCGCGTATATCTGTACGCACCTTTAGATGTGGAATCTATTAAATAGCTTCAGATTAGTTGATGAAAAACAATGATTTGAAGATTCAAAATAATGATTTTAGCGACTTCTACGCCATACACCAGTGTGTTACGGAAGGATATGCAATACATCAGACAATATTCACTGGAATTGTTAATTTCCTTTATCAGGTTTTCTGTAAATGTGATCCATGACCAGACTGTATATGAGAGTCCCCCCTTGCCACCCTTGAATCAAAAATTTTGTTATTTGACAATTTTTCTGTGGGGTATTCTTTGTCCTCTTGCTAATGATATCATTCATGAAATTGTAAGATCCACAGTTTTTGCTGGGAATTTCACACTTTTTTTCTAGAAAATTTTCTTAAAACAATGAGGGGGCCAGGCCCCCTATTGATAAAATCGATGTTTCGTCTGTGCAAGGCGATGTATTGGGATTTTCTGAGTCAATTGAGCTTGGATTAAATTCTGTAGCCATTCCCCCCCTAATTTTTCAAAAATTGAGGGGGGCATCATCGACCCCCAAAATGGAAATTTTGAAAAATCCATAATTTTTCCAATGTCTGCTGGAACTCCTAGAAACTTTCTGATGGAATTTAGAGTTTTCACATGCCCCAGTTTGACTGGGAATTTTTCAAATTTGGACTCTTGAAATTGTTTTCAAAAGAATGAGGGGTCTGAGCCCCCTATTGCGAAAATTGATGGTTTGTCTTTGCAAGGCGATGTCGATTGAGTTTGAATTCGAAACTGTAACGATTCCCCCCCTTAAATTTCCAAAAATTGAGGGGGGCCTCATCAACCCTCAAAATGAAAATTTCAGAAAATCAATAATTATCCTGATGCCTGCTAGTACTCTTGCAGACTTTTTGATGAAAGTTAGTATTGTCACATGCCCCAGTTTGGCTGGGAATTTTTCAGATTTTTATTGCAATAAATTGGATGAAATTTCAGTTCCCCCCGCAACCCCTGCGACCCCATCAAAATTTTATTCTGAACAAAAAAGTTCACTTGCACTTTGCTGAGAAATGTGCGGTTCAAAAGTTGAAAATATTCGGGGGGGGGGGGTCCGGGAGCCCCCCAAAATGAAAAATGCTCATATATTCCTATGATTTCAACCACTTGTGAATTGGATCCAACAGAGCACCAACCACCACAACAACCACCCTTGTCTGGAGGTTTTCAAATGCTCCAGCTTTAGAATATATAAACTCGCACTTCACGCTCAGCTGGGGCTTCACCCCCTGCACTCCTGTGAGTAGTATGACTGTACAGGGGTGTGTAGCAGCCTCTGCCCTTTGTGCTCCGGCTGGAAAACCCTCCAAGAAGGTTGGGTACGGTAGTTTATGCTGGTCGGGTTAGGTAGAGTAGGTTAGGTTTGGTGGGATAGGTTATTAGGGAGAGTTGGTTAGGTAGGATGGCTAAGGTTATGTAGATCAGGTAGAGTAGATTGAGTGGGCCAGGGTAGGGTAGGATATGGTGGTTTATGTTGAGTGGGTTAGGTAGAGTAGGTTAGGTAGGGTGTGATAGGTGATTAGGCAGAGTTGGTTAGGTAGGATGGCTAAGGTTATGTGGATTAGGTAGAGTAGATTGAGAAGGTTATCATGGGTAGGGTAGGTTAGGGTGTCAAGATTGGGTTTAATAGTTTGGGAAGGTTAGTTATGATAGGGTGGCTTAGGTTGGGTAGTATTTTTTGTTAAGGTGATTTAGGTAGGGTAGATTAAGTAGGTTATATTGGGTAGGGTAGGTTTGGTTGTCAAGATTAGGTTGAATAGTTTAGGTTGAATAGTTTAGGTTGATTATTTCAGGTAGGGTGGCTTAGTTTGAGTGGGTTCGGTATGGTGGGGTAGGTGGAGTAGTTTAAGTAGGGTGCAATGGAGTGGGTTGAATAGCATAATAAATTTATGTAGGGTGACTTTGGTGGGGTAGGTTGAGTAGATTGACTTATAGAGAGTTGAATAGGTAGGTTGGGTGAAGTAGGATAGATAGGGTAGGGTTGGTGGGATTGGTTTGGTAGGCCAGGTAGAGTATAGGCTGGGTTCAAGTTTTGAAATGGAAATTTTGAAAAATCCATAGTTCTCCTGGATAGGATAGTTGATTGAATAGTTTAGATAGATTATTTCAGGTAGGGTGGTTTGAGTTGAGTTGGTTGGGTAGTGTGGGGTAGGTAGAGTAGTTAAAGTAGGGTGCAATAGAGCGGGTTGAATAGCATAATTTATGTAGGGTGGCTTAGGTGGGGTAGGTTAAGTAGATTGATTGATAGAGGGTTGAATAGGTAGGTTAGGTAAAGAAGGATAGATAGTGTAGGGTTGGTGGGATTGGTTTGGTAGGCCAGGTAGAGTATAGGCTGGGTTCAAGTTTTGAAATGGAGATTTCGAAAATTCTTGAGGCACTGAACAAAAGATTTCTTTTGCACTTTGCTGAGAAATATGCGGTTCAAAAGTTGAAAATATTGGGGGGGTCCAGGAGGACTTCCAAGGTGACATTGGTTATTTTCGCTATTTTTTTTCACTTTTTAATCACCTTTGGTCATTTTTTGACATATGTCAACATCATTTTACAGTTCAGTGTGACTTCAGATTTTTCGAAATTACCAAAAATCACACTACCCCCCTCAAGTGCCCCCTGGATTTAATTCTTGGCTTGATGATACACCATCAGTTCAATCCATCCAGTTCTCATTTATGATAAATAGCTTTATTCCGATATGCTGAGTAAGATAGTTCCTCTTGACTTTGCTTTGGAATCAAGCATTGAAAATTTGAAAAAATTGAGGGAAGGACCCCTCCAAAAGTAAATTCTGTCATATTTTTTTCCCTTTTTTATCACTTTCAATTATTGTCTGACATATTCTAACATCATTATACCGTTCAGTGCGACTGCAGATTTTTCAAAATTTTCTCAAAAAAATGTGGGGGCCAGGCCCCCTATCGAGAAAATCTATGTTTGTCTGTGCAAGGCGATGTTTAAGGATCTCCAGAGTTGATTGAGTTGGAATTCGAAACTGTAGCAATTCCCACCCTCAATTTTCCAAAAATTGAGGGGGGCATCATTGACCCTAAAAATGGAAATTTCATAAAATCGATGATTTTCCTGATGCCTGCTAGTACTGTCATAGACTTTCTAATGAAAGTTAGTATTGTCATATGCCCCAGTTTGGCTGGGAATTTTTCAAATTTTCATTACAAGAAAATTAATGGTAATTTCGTTCCCCCCCACACCCCCTGGAACACGGTCGAAATTTCATCGTGAGCAAGTACTGTTGAGGCACTGAACAAAAAATTTCCTTTGCACTTTGCTGTGAAATGTGTGGTTCAAAAGTTGAAAATATTGGGGGGGTCCAGGAGGACCCCCAAGGTGAAATCTGTTATTCTTGCTATTTTTATTCTCTTGACTTTGCTATAAAATTAACCATTGAAGTGCTGGAAAAATTGAGTGATCCTGGCTAACCCCCCAAAGTAGAATCTCTCATACATAATTTTTTTTCATCTCTTTAGATGACTTCAATTTTTTTTGGACATATTTGAACATCACAAAAAATCACCCTCGAGTGCCCCCTGGATTCAATTTTGGGTTTGATGATGCATTATCAGCAGCATGGACAGTGGGTTGAGTGATTCCAACATCAAAAACTGATGTGAAAAATACAGAGACAGTCATATCTTGGCTGCAAAAATCCTGGAAAATGAGCCAAATTGACAAAAATCGAAAAATAACCCTCCCACCACCACTATTGTTTTTTTTTTCGGCTAGTTTTCTCAGGAGTAATGTTTTTTCAGCTGCTGAATTCGATTTTGAGAATAGATACCCTGTAAATGTTATCCATGACCAGCACTGTATATGAGGGTCCCCCCACGTCACCCTAGAATAAAAATTTCTATTATTCAACAATTTTTCTGTGGGTTATTTCTGGTCCTCTTCCTAATGATATCATTCATGAAATTTTAAGAATCACAGTTTTGGTTGAGAATTCCAAATTAGGGGGTCCAAGCCCCCTATTACGGTAATCGATATGTCGGTTTGTCTGTGCAAGGCAATGTTTCAGGATCTCCAGAGTTGATTGAGTCGGAATTCAAAACTGTAGCGATTCCCACCCTTTATTTTCCGAAAATTGAGGGGGCATCATTGACCCAAAAATTGTAAATTTCGAAAAATCAAATTTTCCTGATGCCTGCAAGTACTCTCAAAGTCATCATTTCTGATGGGAGTTAGTATTGACACATGCCCCAGTTTGGCTGGGAATTTTTCAAATTTTCATTACAAAAAAACTGATGGGAGTTTCGTTCCCCTCCCCCCACATCCCCTGGAACATGGTCTAAATTCTATTGTGAGGATCAAGTAATGATGAGGCACTGAACAAAATATTTCTTTTGCACTTTGCTGAGATATGTGTGGTTCAAAAATTGAAATTATTGGGGGGGTCCAGGAGGACCCCAAAGGTGAATTTGGTTATTTTTGCTATATTTCATTCACTTTTGATCATTTTTTTGACATATGTCAACAACATCTCACAGTTCAGTGTGACTGCAGATTTTTCGAAATTGCCAAAAATCACACAGCCCCCCTCGAGTGCCCCCTAGAGTGCCCCCTAGATTTAATTTTCGGTTTGATGATACACTTTCAGCAGCATGGACGGTAGGTTACGTGATTCCAACATTGGAAAACTGATGTAAAAATACATAGACCATCAATTCATGACTGCAAAAGTCCTCAAATAAGAGCCAAAATTGAAAAAAATCAAAAAATCGCCCTTGCTTCCCCCCTTTATATTTTCATGGTTAGTTTTCTCATGACTGATGTTTTTTCGACTGCTGAATCGATTTTGAACATGAAAAAACCTGTAAGTGTGATCCATAACCAGCACTGTATATGGGGGTCCCCCCACGCCCCCCTAGAATTTTGAAATTTGTTATTTGATAGTTTTTCTGTGGGTTATTTTTGGTCATCTTTCCAATTATATTATTCAAAAGATCATAGGATGCACAGTATTTGCTGGGAATTTTACACTTTTTTTCTGAGAATTTTTTGAAAAAAATGAGGGGGCTGGGCCCCCTATTGAAAAAATCGATGTTTCATCTGTGCAAGGCAATGTTTTGGTATCTTTTGAGTCGATTGAGCTGGGATTCAAAACTGTAGCTATTCCCTCCCTCAATTTTCCAAAAATTGAGGGGGGCATCATCGACCCACAAAATGAAAAATCAATAATTTTCCCAATGCCTTTCAAGACTCCTAGAGACATCCTGATGGAAATTGGTATTGTCAGATGTCCCAGTTTGGCTGGGAATATTTCAATTTTTCCATCATGCAAAAATTGTCGAAAATTTGGCTCCCCCCACACCACACCCGACCCGGTCAAAATTGTTTTCTAGCAATCTAGTAATGTAGGGGCGCTGAACAAAAAAGTTCCCTTGAACTTTGCTGAGAAATGTGCCGTTCAAAAGTTGAAAATATTGGGGGGGTCCTGGAGCCCCCCAAAATAGGAATTTTCCAGCTATCATTATCATTCCTATGGTTTCAACCACTTGTCAATCGAATCCATTAGAGCATCAACCACCAAAACATCCTCCTTTGTCAGGAGGTTTTCAGACACTCTGGCTATAGTATATATATATATATATATATAACTCACACTTTGCGCTCGGTGGGGGCTTCGCCCCCTGCACTCCTATTTGGGGTGGGTTAGCAGCCTCCGCGCTTCGCGCTCCAGCTGGGAGGCTGGCTCCACCCGCTCAATCGTTTTTTATGACTGTATAGTGTTGGGTAGCAGCCTCCATGCTTAGCGCTCCAGCTGGTAAGCAGGCTTCGCCTGCCCAATCGTGTGCAGATTTGGTAGGGTAGTTGGGTTAGGTAGAGTAGGTTAGGTAGGGTGGGATAGGTGTTCAGGAAGAGTAGGTTTGGTAAAGTGGGGTGGGTTATGTGGGGTTTGTTTGTTAGAATGGATCAAGTATAGTTAGGTGGAATAGGCTGGATAGAGCTGGGTAGTTGAATTGGATTGGTGTGGTGGGGTGGTTAGGTTGCAGAAATTAGGTTGGGTAGGTTAGGTAAGATGGCTCATGTAGCATTTGTTTGGTAGTGTGAGTTAGGTAGTGTGGGATATGTAGAGTAGGTTGAGTAGGGTGCAACTGTATAGGTTCGGGTAGCAGCCTCTGTCTTTACAACCCGATTGTCTTTTACCGGTATGGGTGAAAGCTGTTTAATTAGTTTTCAGGTAGAGTATCTTAGGTAGGGTAGGTTGTGAAGAGTAGGTCAGGTTGCAAATATCAGGTTGAGAAGGTTAGGTAGGTTAGTTCAGGTAGGGTGGGTTAGGTAGAGTAGGTTAATGGGCTGGGTTAATGGGTTGGGGGTATGGGGATAGGTTATACAGAATAGGTTAGTTATTGAAGATTTTTCAGATTGTAGATTAGATTGTAGATTATTTAGATTGTAGAAATTCTGAGAAGACACTCAGAGGTTTAATTAATTGGAATAACAAATTCAATCCAGTCTGTTGGCAATAAACAAAGCTCTGATACTGTGAAAATGGAGAGTTGATACTATAATCTCAGATTATAACATCGAACAATGAGATTATTAAATTTAAATTTCACTAGAGTTTCAAAAGTGGGCTAGTGTCTACAAACTGTTCAAATTATAAAATGATGTTCAAACATTTGAATTGGGTATAATGTTCAAACATTTTAATTATAATGATTATAAAATAGAATAGGAGGAACAGCAGCTATGGATAGTTATATGAAACAATGATTCTTCAAAAACTAACCGTCAATAAGAATGTTTGATAAGAATTTTTATGAAACTGTACAGAAATTGTGTACAAAGTTTGACAAGGTAAGCTTATTATACCCATATCCTCCTTTGTTATCAGAAATCAATGAGATATTTTTCTCAACTCCGATAATTTTATGAACTGAAATAATGAAAAAATGCCACTTCATGAGAATGTAGAACAGTTAGTTGACAGTGAATACTGATTAGGCTACATCTATAATGTGAATTCTATGAGTGGATAATGTAGTGGGTGTATACTACCCACATGTAGTAAAAAAGTGAACAGTACCTCTAAAATACTGAAATAAAGTGTTTTTTTTTCTAAATACCAACCTTAAGCTAAGATACAGCAGTTAAAAAACCACGGAAGAATCTGTAAATATCAACCACTGAAGAATATGTGGTAATTATATATATATGTGGTAAATATATGTCCAGTGTAAATAATTACCGAATATGTAGATATCAGAGTCAATAAACTGACAAGAAATGATATATTATTCTAAACACAGTGTAGAAAACTGGGAAGATAATGATCAATATTCTTAACTATGTACAAAACAAGATACAACAACAGCTTTGTTGTTTTGAGAATTCAGTTAAACTTTGAATTTAAGTTGTTGCCAACCTGAGAATCTGAAGTAGGTATAATAAGAGGATTCTGGGGCCACCAGCAATGAGCAGCCTAATTTAACCTAACCTAACCTAACCTGACCTCCCCCAAACCTAGTCTCAGTCATTTTGTCTGGCCCCACCAGCAATGAGCAGCCTAACCTAACCTAACCTAACCTAACCTCCCCCAAACCTAGTCTCAGTCATTTTGTCTCTCACCATGACTCCTTCCCCAATCAATAGGAGAGCAGGAAGCCTCCCACCATGATTTTCTCCCCAAAACCTAGTCTCAGTCATTTTGTCTGGCCCCACCAGTGATGAGCAACCTAACCTAACCTAACGTAACCTAACCTCCCCCAAACCCAGTCTCAGTCATTTTGTCTCTCACCATGACTCCTTCCCCAACCAATAGGAGAGCAGGAAGCCTCCCACCTTGATTTTCTCCCCAAAAACAGGCGATGACAGGTGTGCTAAGAACAGATGCAGCTGCTCTTACCAAAACCATGAAAAAATTTCCTATTTAAAATTCCCCTATTAAAAATTTTTTTATTCCCCATACTAAATTCTGGTATTTGATATTCTTAAGGTGGGTACTTTAAGTTTTATTGAGATTCTTAGAATATTTTTTTTTTTTAACTTTAATTCTTGTATCCAATTGGTAATGTGGATATTCCATCCTCTAATACTATTCTCTTATCATCTTTGGAACAAAGAGCTTTTTTATTTATATATCCACTGTATAGACATGATGCTCTTTAGATCTGATGCAGGTATTATAGAAATAAAATAATTTCTTATGTTATTTCAGCATTCATTTTCAATTTACTACCTATCAATTATGTAGAAATTTTTGAGGATCCATCAAACAAAAAATAACATTAGTTTCTCACAAAAGTGCTATATTAAGAGTGGTGAGACATATTTCTGCAAGTCAACCACAGTTTTTCTCTACCATATCCAAAGTTGTTGACCTAGATGAGTTGGGCCTTATAGCAACAGGTAACTTGATACCACAAGTCTTAAGAAAACGAGCAAACATAACCTGTAAGCTTCTCCCATACCCTGTTAAAGAGATACAGCCCTTGTCTCCTATCACAGTGCTATCAGCCAAGAAGCATAAGCTAGAACTGAATGAAATTGATCTAAAACGGAGGAAAATTGAGTTTTTCTTGAAGCCACACAGTCATTTAGGGAACAGCATGAGCAGCTAGCAGAATTTGAGAAAGAAATAGAACATTTTGAGAGAGAAACTTGAGCCATATTTCCATTCACATTGTCTAAATTTTGATCTAAGTGGAGTGTACAATGTGACTGCATTTACTGTGAATAATACTGGGAAATTCCCATATGTAGGTGTACTGGGGGAGAAAGATGATTTGAAAAAATGTTTACTTTGTAAAGGGGTGCCATAAAATGTTTTTATTAATGCATACAAAGCTATCGAAACTCTCAAAAAATGGGTTATTTTGTAATCCCTTACAGTGACAAAAAGAAATAATTTGTCTACCAAGGGAAGAAAAAATTTGTGTAATTACAGTCAATGGTATGACAAGCTATAATGGTCATACATTTCCTAGAATAGAATCACTTAAGTTTCTGTCAGATGTTTGAAAAAAAAACTTGGAAGACACTCCCTTCACACAAAAAGAAGTGGAGCAGTATAATAACATCACATGCTATGCTTTCAACGAAGGCTGTTTCAACGACCCCCACTCCACCACCTCATGTCACATGACCAGTCTTTGACAGCATCCAAATCTTCTCTCAATAAGTCTGTATGACGTCATTTCTCAACTTTCTTACTATAAATACCACTGCATTGATCTGCATTCATTCAGTTTGATAGTGTCAACGGTGCAGTAAACATGGATACTTCTAAGGTGTTTAATGTGCCTATGCTCTGTGGTAATAAAATCAAGCCTACCAATGAGCGGTTTGGTTTGTGGCTTCTATCAGAAAACTTGTGCGATGACAACCTTGTGACAGACATTGGAAATATTGATTACACTGCTGGGGAAGAACTGTTTGTGCAGGATGACTCAAATCTTGTGCCTATTACAGAACCTTTTTGTGACAATATAATGCTTGTGAAAATCTGTGCTTTAGATGATTGTGAAGCAATGGATAAGAGACGCTTCGTTCTAAAAAAGGATATATGTGGTGCATTCAACTTATATTTGAGAGGTGAATTCTCTAATATGGTGTCAGCTAAACATGGAGTCAAAGCAAAGCTGCCTTACCTATTGGACAGTGGAAGTGTTATGTCTCAAAAGATTCTACAAGTGCTTGGCAAAGATAATTACAACGAGGTGAAACAAAAATACCAGGAACCAGTAGGGATACCTTACAAAGTGGAGCTTGCAGACGTCCCAATTGCTACATTGATGGAAGAGCTACCGAGATTATTGGAGCAGCTGAGGAAGGAGCACTTCTATCTACTAGACTTGGACATAACACAGGACTTTGCTGGAATATTCAACAAGAATGGGATGTGTGACTTTCTAACTACAAATCATCGTTTCTGCTTTCAAGGAGAATATAAGAAGACTATAATGTGATAGTAGATAACAATAAAACTGTTGGGATTGATTGCTTGACTTGGGTTAATAGTAATGTGAGGGTGAAAATTTATAATAAGTTTGTATGTCAAATAACAAGCCCTGGTATAAATAAGCAGTTAGGTAACCATATTGTAGACTTTATTGCCTGTCCAGATACAAGATTACGGGAAACTTTCACTTCTCCTGCAGCCAAAATGCATGGTATTACACGTTTGGAAGCTACAATCTATAACTACAGTTTAACAAATAGAGACAATAGCAAAACCTTTAACCCTATTCAGGATAGCTTGTCACTTTTGAAAGATAGTAGAAATTATTTCCAAAATGCTCCAATTTATTCTGTATCCTTGGCTAAAATGTGGAGAAAACTGACAGATAATTTGAAAAATAGTTGTTGTTTGGTCTATAATGATCTTCTACAGTATGTTTACTGGGGTAATAGCAATACCAAGAAATTGACTGGAGTACAAGTGAAGCTCCCCACTGACCCACAGCATAGAAATAAAATAATTTCTTATGTTATTTCTGCATTCAGTTTCAATTTACTACCTATCAATTATGTAGAAATTTTTGAGGATCCATCAAACAAAAATAATATCAGTTTCTCACAAAAGTGCTATATTAAGAGTGGTGAGACATATTTCTGCAAGTCAACCACAGTTTTCTCTACCATATCCAAAGTTGTTGACCTAGATGAGTTGGGCCTTATAGCAACAGGTAACTTGATACCACAAGTCTTAAGAAAACGAGCAAACATAACCTGTAAGCTTCTCCCATACCCTGTTAAAGAGATACAGCCCTTGTCTCCTATCACAGTGCTATCAGCCAAGAAGCGTAAGCTAGAACTGGATGAAATTGATCTAAAACGAAGGAAAATTGAGTTTTTTGAAGCCACACAGTCATTTAGGGAACAGCATAAGCAGCTAGCAGAATTTGAGAAAGAAATAGAAAATTTGAGAGAGGAACTTGAGCCATATTTCCATTCACATTGGCTAAATTTTGATCTAAGTGGAGTGTACAATGTAACTGCATTTACTGTGAATAATACTGGGAAATTCCCATATGTAGGTGTACTGGGGGAGAAAGATGATTTGAAAAATGTTTACTTTGTAAAGGGGTGCCATAAAAATGTTTTTATTAATGCATACAAAGCTATCGAAACTCTCAAAAAAATGGGTTATTTTGTAATCCCTTACAGTGACAAAAAAGAAATAATTTGTCTACCAAGGGAAGAGAAAATTTGTGTAATTACAGTCAATGGTATGACAAGCTATAATGGTCATACATTTCCTAGAATAGAATCACTTAAGTTTCTGTCAGATGTTTGGAAAAACTTAGAAGACACTCCCTTCACACGAAAAGAAGTGGAGCAGTATAATAACATCACAATGCTGGAAATTAAAGGTAAAGTGAAAGTAGGGGATTGCAGAAGATTAGAGAATCTACAAGAAGGAACAGAATTGGTCATTATTGCAATCAAACAGGTATGCTGTAGAAACAAGACGAGATATATTCTACAGTTTGAAAACCTGGAAGCATTGTATGTGTCAAACTATTGGTTAGAGGGAGAATTTGGAAAGCCAAACATAGATTTAAATTATAAAATTAGAATCAAGCTAGATGTTTTCAAATATACACCCAGTAGGAATAAGGAAAGAGTTACTTTCTGTATTTGATTGGGCCATAGATATGCTTTGATATATGTATAATAATTTTAAAAAATGAAGAAAATTATTGTGACATTGAGTGTTGACATTGACCTCTCCCCCCATCACCGCATTCCTCTCTCATTTTTTTTTCTTTCCTGCTAAATGAGTGGAGGAGGAGGAGGTGAAGGAGGAGGAGGAGGAGGAGGAGGAGGAGGAGTTGGGTTAGGTTAGGTTAGGTGAGGTTAGGTGAGGTTAGGTTTAATAACCTAGGAGGAGTAGGAGTTAGGTTAGGTTAGGTTAGGTGAGGTTAGGTTAAATAAGGCTGCTCATCACTGGGCCCAGTGATGAGCAGCCTTATTTAACCTAACCTCACCTAACCTAACCTAACCTAACTCCTACTCCTCCTAGGTTATTAAACCTAACCTCACCTAACCTCACCTAACCTAACCTAACCCAACTCCTCCTCCTCCTCCTCCTCCTCCTCCTCCTTCACCTCCTCCTCCTCCACTCATTTAGCAGGAAAGAAAAAAAAATGAGAGAGGAATGCGGAGATGGGGGGAGAGGTCAATGTCAACACTCAATGTCACAATAATTTTCTTCATTTTTTAAAATTATTATACATATATCAAAGCATATCTATGGCCCAATCAAATACAGAAAGTAACTCTTTCCTTATTCCTACTGGGTGTATATTTGAAAACATCTAGCTTGATTCTAATTTTATAATTTAAATCTATGTTTGGCTTTCCAAATTCTCCCTCTAACCAATAGTTTGACACATACAATGCTTCCAGGTTTTCAAACTGTAGAATATATCTCGTCTTGTTTCTACAGCATACCTGTTTGATTGCAATAATGACCAATTCTGTTCCTTCTTGTAGATTCTCTAATCTTCTGCAATCCCCTACTTTCACTTTACCTTTAATTTCCAGCATTGTGATGTTATTATACTGCTCCACTTCTTTTCGTGTGAAGGGAGTGTCTTCTAAGTTTTTCCAAACATCTGACAGAAACTTAAGTGATTCTATTCTAGGAAATGTATGACCATTATAGCTTGTCATACCATTGACTGTAATTACACAAATTTTCTCTTCCCTTGGTAGACAAATTATTTCTTTTTTGTCACTGTAAGGGATTACAAAATAACCCATTTTTTTGAGAGTTTCGATAGCTTTGTATGCATTAATAAAAACATTTTTATGGCACCCCTTTACAAAGTAAACATTTTTCAAATCATCTTTCTCCCCCAGTACACCTACATATGGGAATTTCCCAGTATTATTCACAGTAAATGCAGTTACATTGTACACTCCACTTAGATCAAAATTTAGCCAATGTGAATGGAAATATGGCTCAAGTTCCTCTCTCAAATTTTCTATTTCTTTCTCAAATTCTGCTAGCTGCTTATGCTGTTCCCTAAATGACTGTGTGGCTTCAAAAAACTCAATTTTCCTTCGTTTTAGATCAATTTCATCCAGTTCTAGCTTACGCTTCTTGGCTGATAGCACTGTGATAGGAGACAAGGGCTGTATCTCTTTAACAGGGTATGGGAGAAGCTTACAGGTTATGTTTGCTCGTTTTCTTAAGACTTGTGGTATCAAGTTACCTGTTGCTATAAGGCCCAACTCATCTAGGTCAACAACTTTGGATATGGTAGAGAAAACTGTGGTTGACTTGCAGAAATATGTCTCACCACTCTTAATATAGCACTTTTGTGAGAAACTGATATTATTTTTGTTTGATGGATCCTCAAAAATTTCTACATAATTGATAGGTAGTAAATTGAAACTGAATGCAGAAATAACATAAGAAATTATTTTATTTCTATGCTGTGGGTCAGTGGGGAGCTTCACTTGTACTCCAGTCAATTTCTTGGTATTGCTATTACCCCAGTAAACATACTGTAGAAGATCATTATAGACCAAACAACAACTATTTTTCAAATTATCTGTCAGTTTTCTCCACATTTTAGCCAAGGATACAGAATAAATTGGAGCATTTTGGAAATAATTTCTACTATCTTTCAAAAGTGACAAGCTATCCTGAATAGGGTTAAAGGTTTTGCTATTGTCTCTATTTGTTAAACTGTAGTTATAGATTGTAGCTTCCAAACGTGTAATACCATGCATTTTGGCTGCAGGAGAAGTGAAAGTTTCCCGTAATCTTGTATCTGGACAGGCAATAAAGTCTACAATATGGTTACCTAACTGCTTATTTATACCAGGGCTTGTTATTTGACATACAAACTTATTATAAATTTTCACCCTCACATTACTATTAACCCAAGTCAAGCAATCAATCCCAACAGTTTTATTGTTATCTACTATCACATTATAGTCTTCTTTATATTCTCCTTGAAAGCAGAAACGATGATTTGTAGTTAGAAAGTCACACATCCCATTCTTGTTGAATATTCCAGCAAAGTCCTGTGTTATGTCCAAGTCTAGTAGATAGAAGTGCTCCTTCCTCAGCTGCTCCAATAATCTCGGTAGCTCTTCCATCAATGTAGCAATTGGGACGTCTGCAAGCTCCACTTTGTAAGGTATCCCTACTGGTTCCTGGTATTTTTGTTTCACCTCGTTGTAATTATCTTTGCCAAGCACTTGTAGAATCTTTTGAGACATAACACTTCCACTGTCCAATAGGTAAGGCAGCTTTGCTTTGACTCCATGTTTAGCTGACACCATATTAGAGAATTCACCTCTCAAATATAAGTTGAATGCACCACATATATCCTTTTTTAGAACGAAGCGTCTCTTATCCATTGCTTCACAATCATCTAAAGCACAGATTTTCACAAGCATTATATTGTCACAAAAAGGTTCTGTAATAGGCACAAGATTTGAGTCATCCTGCACAAACAGTTCTTCCCCAGCAGTGTAATCAATATTTCCAATGTCTGTCACAAGGTTGTCATCGCACAAGTTTTCTGATAGAAGCCACAAACCAAACCGCTCATTGGTAGGCTTGATTTTATTACCACAGAGCATAGGCACATTAAACACCTTAGAAGTATCCATGTTTACTGCACCGTTGACACTATCAAACTGAATGAATGCAGATCAATGCAGTGGTATTTATAGTAAGAAAGTTGAGAAATGACGTCATACAGACTTATTGAGAGAAGATTTGGATGCTGTCAAAGACTGGTCATGTGACATGAGGTGGTGGAGTGGGGGTCGTTGAAACAGCCTTCGTTGAAAGCATAGCATGTGATGTTATTATACTGCTCCACTTCTTTTTGTGTGAAGGGAGTGTCTTCCAAGTTTTTTTTTCAAACATCTGACAGAAACTTAAGTGATTCTATTCTAGGAAATGTATGACCATTATAGCTTGTCATACCATTGACTGTAATTACACAAATTTTTTCTTCCCTTGGTAGACAAATTATTTCTTTTTGTCACTGTAAGGGATTACAAAATAACCCATTTTTTGAGAGTTTCGATAGCTTTGTATGCATTAATAAAAACATTTTATGGCACCCCTTTACAAAGTAAACATTTTTCAAATCATCTTTCTCCCCCAGTACACCTACATATGGGAATTTCCCAGTATTATTCACAGTAAATGCAGTCACATTGTACACTCCACTTAGATCAAAATTTAGACAATGTGAATGGAAATATGGCTCAAGTTTCTCTCTCAAAATGTTCTATTTCTTTCTCAAATTCTGCTAGCTGCTCATGCTGTTCCCTAAATGACTGTGTGGCTTCAAGAAAAACTCAATTTTCCTCCGTTTTAGATCAATTTCATTCAGTTCTAGCTTATGCTTCTTGGCTGATAGCACTGTGATAGGAGACAAGGGCTGTATCTCTTTAACAGGGTATGGGAGAAGCTTACAGGTTATGTTTGCTCGTTTTCTTAAGACTTGTGGTATCAAGTTACCTGTTGCTATAAGGCCCAACTCATCTAGGTCAACAACTTTGGATATGGTAGAGAAAAACTGTGGTTGACTTGCAGAAATATGTCTCACCACTCTTAATATAGCACTTTTGTGAGAAACTAATGTTATTTTTTGTTTGATGGATCCTCAAAAATTTCTACATAATTGATAGGTAGTAAATTGAAAATGAATGCTGAAATAACATAAGAAATTATTTTATTTCTATAATACCTGCATCAGATCTAAAGAGCATCATGTCTATACAGTGGATATAAATAAAAAAGCTCTTTGTTCCAAAGATGATAAGAGAATAGTATTAGAGGATGGAATATCCACATTACCAATTGGATACAAGAATTAAAGTTAAAAAAAAAAAAAATATTCTAAGAATCTCAATAAAACTTAAAGTACCCACCTTAAGAATATCAAATACCAGAATTTAGTATGGGGAATAAAAAAATTTTTAATAGGGGAATTTTAAATAGGAAATTTTTTTATGGTTTTGGTAAGAGCAGCTGCACCTGTTCTTAGCACACCTGTCATCGCCTGTTTTGGGGAGAAAATCATGGTGGGAGGCTTCCTGCTCTCCTATTGATTGGGGAAGGAGTCATGGTGAGAGACAAAATGACTGAGACTAGGTTTGGGGGAGGTTAGGTTAGGTTAGGTTAGGTTAGGCTGCTCATTGCTGGTGAGCCCAGACAAAATGACTGAGACTAGGTTTGGGGGAGGTTAGGTTTGGGCCCAGTGATGAGCAGCCTAATTTAACCTAACTTCACCAAACCTAACCTAACCTAACCTAACCTAACCTAACTCCTCCTCCTCCTACTCCCCTCCTCCTCCTCCTCCTCCTCCTCCTCCTCCTCCTCCTCCTCCTCCTCCTCCTACTCCACTCATTTAGCAGGAAAGAAAAAAAAATGAGAGAGGAATGTGGAGAAGGGGGGAGAGGTCAATGTCAACACTCAATGTCACAATAAGTTTCTTCATTTTTAAATTATTATACATACATCAAAGCATATCTATGGCCCAATCAAATACAGAAAGTAACTCTTTCCTTATTCCTACTGGGTGTATATTTGAAAACATCTAGCTTGATTCTAATTTTATAATTCAAATCTATGTTTGGCTTTTCAAATTCTTCCTCTAACCAATAGTTTGACACATACAATGCTTCCAGGTTTTCAAACTGTAGAATATATCTAGTCTTGTTTCTACAGCATACCTGTTTGATTGCAATAATGACCAATTCTGTTCCTTCTTGTAGATTCTCTAATCTTCTGCAATCCCCTACTTTAACTTTACCTTTAATTTCCAGCATTGTGATGTTATTATACTGCTCCACTTCTTTTCGTGTGAAGGGAGTGTCTTCTAAGTTTTTCCAAACATCTGACAGAAACTTAAGTGATTCTATTCTAGGAAATGTATGACCATTATAGCTTGTCATACCATTGACTGTAATTACACAAATTTTCTCTTCCCTTGGTAGACAAATTATTTCTTTTTTTTCACTGTAAGGGATTACAAAATAACCCATTATTTTGAGAGTTTCGATAGCTTTGTATGCATTAATAAAAACATTTTTATGGCACCCCTTTACAAAGTAAACATTTTTCAAATCATCTTTCTCCCCCAGTACACCTACATATGGGAATTTCCCAGTATTATTCACAGTAAATGCAGTCACATTGTACACTCCACTTAGATCAAAATTTAGCCAATGTGAATGGAAATATGGCTCAAGTTTCTCTCTCAAATTTTCTATTTCTTTCTCAAATCCTGCTAGCTGCTCATGCTGTTCCCTAAATGACTGTGTGGCTTCAAAAAACTCAATTTTCCTTCGTTTTAGATCAATTTCATCCAGTTCTAGCTTACGCTTCTTGGCTGATAGCACTGTGATAGGAGACAAGGGCTGTATCTCTTTAACAGGGTATGGGAGAAGCTTACAGGTTATGTTTGCTCGTTTTCTTAAGACTTGTGGTATCAAGTTACCTGTTGCTACAAGGCCCAACTCATCTAGGTCAACAACTTTGGATATGGTAGAGAAAACTGTGGTTGACTTGCAGAAATATGTCTCACCACTCTTAATATAGCACTTTTGTGAGAAACTGATATTATTTTTGTTTGAAGGATCCTCAAAAATTTCTACATAATTGATAGGTAGTAAATTGAAACTGAATGCAGAAATAACATAAGAAATTATTTTATTTCTATGTTGTGGGTCAGTGGGGAGCTTTACTTGTACTCCAGTCAATTTCTTGGTATTGCTATTACCCCAGTAAACATACTGTAGAAGATCATTATAGACCAAACAACAACTATTTTTCAAATTATCTGTCAGTTTTCTCCACATTTTAGCCAAGGATACAGAATAAATTGGAGCATTTTGGAAATAATTTCTACTATCTTTCAAAAGTGACAAGCTATCCTGAATAGGGTCAAAGGTTTTGCTATTGTCTCTATTTGTTAAACTGTAGTTATAGATTGTAGCTTCCAAACGTGTAATACCATGCATTTTGGCTGCAGGAGACGTGAAAGTTTCCCGTAATCTTGTATCTGGACAGGCAATAAAGTCTACAATATGGTTACCTAACTGCTTATTTATACCAGGGCTTGTTATTTGACATACAAACTTATTATAAATTTTCACCCTCACATTACTATTAACCCAAGTCAAGCAATCAATCCCAACAGTTTTATTGTTATCTACTATCACATTATAGTCTTCTTTATATTCTCCTTGAAAGCAGAAACGATGATTTGTAGTTAGAAAGTCACACATCCCATTCTTGTTGAATATTCCAGCAAAGTCCTGTGTTATGTCCAAGTCTAGTAGATAGAAGTGCTCCTTCCTCAGCTGCTCCAATAATCTCGGTAGCTCTTCCATCAATGTAGCAATTGGGACGTCTGCAAGCTCCACTTTGTAAGGTATCCCTACTGGTTCCTGGTATTTTTGTTTCACCTCGTTGTAATTATCTTTGCCAAGCACTTGTAGAATCTTTTGAGACATAACACTTCCACTGTCCAATAGGTAAGGCAGCTTTGCTTTGACTCCATGTTTAGCTGAAACCATATTAGAGAATTCACCTCTCAAATATAAGTTGAATGCACCACATATATCCTTTTTTAGAACGAAGCGTCTCTTATCCATTGCCTCACAATCATCTAAAGCACAGATTTTCACAAGCATTATATTGTCACAAAAAGGTTCTGTAATAGGCACAAGATTTGAGTCATCCTGCACAAACAGTTCTTCCCCAGCAGTGTAATCAATATTTCCAATGTCTGTCACAAGGTTGTCATCGCACAAGTTTTCTGATAGAAGCCACAAACCAAAGCGCTCATTGGTAGGCTTGATTTTATTACCACAGAGCATAGGCACATTAAACACCTTAGAAGTATCCATGTTTACTACACCGTTGACACTATCAAACTGAACGAATGCAGATCAATGCAGTGGTATTTATAGTAAGAAAGTTGAGAAATGACGTCATACAGACTTATTGAGAGAAGATTTGGATGCTGTCAAAGACTGGTCATGTGACATGAGGTGGTGGAGTGGGGGTCGTTGAAACAGCCTTCGTTGAAAGTATAGCATGTGATGTTATTATACTGCTCCACTTCTTTTTGTGTGAAGGGAGTGTCTTCCAAGTTTTTTTTTTTCAAACATCTGACAGAAACTTAAGTGATTCTATTCTAGGAAATGTATGACCATTATAGCTTGTCATACCATCGACTGTAATTACACAAATTTTTTCTTCCCTTGGTAGACAAATTATTTCTTTTTTGTCACTGTAAGGGATTACAAAATAACCCATTTTTTGAGAGTTTCGATAGCTTTGTATGCATTAATAAATACATTTTATGACACCCCTTTACAAAGTAAACATTTTTCAAATCATCTTTCTCCCCCAGTACACCTACATATGGGAATTTCCCAGTATTATTCACAGTAAATGCAGTCACATTGTACACTCCACTCAGATCAAAATTTAGCCAATGTGAATGGAAATATGGCTCAAGTTTCTCTCTCAAATTTTCTATTTCTTTCTCAAATTCTGCTAGCTGCTCATGCTGTTCCCTAAATGACTGTGTGGCTTCAAAAAAAACTCAATTTTCCTCCGTTTCAGATCAATTTCATCCAGTTCTAGCATGTTATTATACTGCTCCACTTCTTTTTGTGTGAAGGGAGTGTCTTCCAAGTTTTTTTTTTTCAAACATCTGACAGAAACTTGAGTGATTCTATTCTAGGAAATGTATGACCATTATAGCTTGTCATACCATTGACTGTAATTACACAAATTTTTTCTTCCCTTGGTAGACAAATTATTTCTTTTTTTTGTCACTGTAAGGGATTACAAAATAACCCATTTTTTGAGAGTTTCGATAGCTTTGTATGCATTAATAAAAACATTTTATGACACCCCTCTACAAAGTAAACATTTTTCAAATCATCTTTCTCCCCCAGTACACCTACATATGGGAATTTCCCAGTATTATTCACAGTAAATGCAGTCACATTGTACACTCCACTCAGATCAAAATTTAGCCAATGTGAATGGAAATATGGCTCAAGTTTCTCTCTCAAATTTTCTATTTCTTTCTCAAATTCTGCTAGCTGCTCATGCTGTTCCCTAAATGACTGTGTGGCTTCAAGAAAAACTCAATTTTCCTCCGTTTTAGATCAATTTCATCCAGTTCTAGCTTATGCTTCTTGGCTGATAGCACTGTGATAGGAGACAAGGGCTGTATCTCTTTAACAGGGTATGGGAGAAGCTTACAGGTTATGTTTGCTCGTTTTCTTAAGACTTGTGGTATCAAGTTACCTGTTGCTATAAGGCCCAACTCATCTAGGTCAACAACTTTGGATATGGTAGAGAAAACTGTGGTTGACTTGCAGAAATATGTCTCACCACTCTTAATATAGCACTTTTGTGAGAAACTAATATTATTTTTTGTTTGATGGATCCTCAAAAATTTCTACATAATTGATAGGTAGTAAATTGAAACTGAATGCAGAAATAACATAAGAAATTATTTTATTTCTATAATACCTGCATCAGATCTAAAGAGCATCATGTCTATACAGTGGATATATAAATAAAAAAGCTCTTTGTTCCAAAGATGATAAGAGAATAGTATTAGAGGATGGAATATCCACATTACCAATTGGATACAAGAATTAAAGTTAAAAAAAAAATATTCTAAGAATCTCAATAAAACTTAAAACTTGAAGTACCCGCCTTAAGAATATCAAATACCAGAATTTAGTATGGGGAATAAAAAAAATTTTTAATAGGGGAATTTTAAATAGGAAATTTTTTTTATGGTTTTGGTAAGAGCAGCTGCACCTGTTCTTAGCACACCTGTCATCGCCTGTTTTGGGGAGAAAATCATGGTGGGAGGCTTCCTGCTCTCCTATTGATTGGGGAAGGAGTCATGGTGAGAGACAAAATGACTGAGACTAGGTTTGGGGGAGGTTAGGTTAGGTTAGGTTAGGTTAGGCTGCTCATTGCTGGTGGGCCCAGACAAAATGACTGAGACTAGGTTTGGGGGAGGTTAGGTTAGGTTAGGTTAGGTTAGGCTGCTCATTGCTGGTGGACCCAGACAAAATGACTGAGACTAGGTTTGGGGGAGGTTAGGTTAGGTTAGGTTAGGTTAAATTAGGCTGCTCATTGCTGGTGGCCCTTAGAATCCTCTTATTATACCTACTATCTGAATTATCATAATTTATATTATTTGAAACTCATAACATCTGCAGTATCTTTCAACTGATGCAATGACAATACTCATGTGATAATTAATTCTAAATGAAATTTGTGATAGAATTGAAGAGCCAGCATATTTATTGAAATCAGAAGTTACAAGTCCAGACTCAAAAGTGAGTTAGGAATTCTCCATTGTGACATTTGATCATTATAGAATAATCCGGAAAGTATATCTCAATACAGAGCTGTAGGTGAGCATTTTGTCAAATAGTGGAAGCATTATATGCATTCTATGGCAGAAGATTGATTGTTTGTTCCATCATGAAGGTTGAGTTGGGGCTAGAATTGAAGAGGTTGAGCGAGCTGATTTTAATTCAGAGGGTTGAGCAAGCTGGTTTAATTCTAAATGAAATTTGTGATAGAATTGGAGAGCCTGCATATTTATTGAAATTAGAAGTTACAAGTCCAGACTCAAAAGTGAGTTAGGAATTCTCCATTGTGACATTTGATCATTATAGAATAATCCGGAAAGTATATCTCAAAACAGAGCTGTGGGTGAGCATTTTGTCGAATAGTGGAAGCATTATATGCATTCTATGGCAGAAGATTGATTGTTTGTTCCATCATGAAGGTTGAGTAAGGGCTAGATTTGAAGAGGTTGAGCGAGATGATTTTAAATTGATGTTATAATTTGAGTACAACTTTTCGACTGATTTAGGTCTGGTACTAATATAACAACTGATACAATTATTATTCGGTTATAATTATTTCATAATTCATATTTCATAAAGCTATTAATCAAATATTGTTAATTTCGTTTAATCCAGAATTGAATGATAAGATCTAACTTCTTTTTTCTTTTTTGACAATTTCTTAGTCTTTCTCAATTAATTTGATAAGATCTAATAAGAAGAAACGATATCACTAACAAATGAAAACATTTACAATTCATATTTCATTGGAAATAGCAATTATTGATGGTTCGAATATGATATTTTGGTAGATAGATTACATCTATAACATTCTAGAAGAACAGTGTTGAACATTTAAAAATATACAGAGAAATATGTGATATCCCTCACATTCTGAGATACCATTGTTGGTTGAAGAAGAATACATCATCAGCTGCATAGATGGAAGGTTGAGTGATTCCAATATCAAAAACTGATGTGAAAAATACAGAGAATGTCATATCTTGGCTGTAAAAATCCTGGAAAATGAGCCAAAATTGACAAAAATGAAAAAATCACCCTCCTACCACCCCTATTGTTTTTTTCCGGTTAGTTTTTCGGGAGTCATGTTTTTTTGGCAGCTGAATTCGATTTTGAGCATAAACACCCTGTAAATGTGATCCATGATTAGCACTGTATATGAGGGTACCCCCCACACCCCCCTAGAATCAAAAATTCTGTGATTGGACGATTTTTCTGTGGGTTATTTCTGGTCCCCTTCCCAATGATATCATTCATGAAATTGTGAGATTCACAGTTTCGGCTGGGAAATTCACAATTTTTTTTCTTAAAAAAATTTCTAAAAAAATGAGGGGGCCAGGCCCCCTCTCGAGAAAATTGATGTTTCCTCTGTGCAAGGTGATGTTTTAGGACTTTCTGAGTCGATTTTGAGCATAAAAAACCTGTAAGTGTGATCCATAACCAGCACTGTATATGAGGGTCCCCCCCATGCCCCCCTAGAATTGAGAAATTTGTTTTTTGACAGTTTTTCTGTGGGTTATTTTTGGTCCTCTTTCCAATGATATCATCCATGAGAATATAGGACTCACAGTTTTCGCTAGGAATTTCACACTTTTTTCTGAAAATTTTATTCAAAAAAATGAGGGGGCTGGGCCCCCTATTGTAAAAATCGATGTTTCGTCTGTGCAAGGCAATGTTTTGGGATCTTCTGAGTTGATTGAGCTGGGATTTGGAATTGTAGCTATTCCCCCCTCAATTTTCCAAATATGTAGGGGGGCATCATCGACCCACAAAATGAAAATTTTGAAAAATCAAATAATCTTCCCAATGCCTGTCAAGACTCCTAGAGACATCCTGATGGAAGTTGGTATTGTCACATGCCCCAGTTTGGCTGGGAATTTTTCAAATTTTCCATCATGCGAAAATTGGCAAAAATTCGGCTCCCCCCCCCACACGCCACCCAACCCGGTCAAAATTTTGTTCCAGCAATCTAGTAATGTAGGGGCGCTAAACAAAAAAGTCCCCTTGAACTTTGCTGAGAAATGTACCGGAGGCTGAAAATAGAGTAAGCTAGGTAGGGTGGGATTATTGATTAGGTAGAGTAGGTTAGTTAGGGTATGTTAGTTAGGGTAAGTTTTCAATTAGGTTAGGTATGGTTATTTATGTTGGGTGGGTTAGGTAGAGTAGGTTAGGTAGGGTGTGATGGGTGATTAGGTAGTTTTATAGAAGGTGGGTTAGGTAGGGTAGGTTGAGTAGGTTATCTCGGGTAGGGTAGTTCAGGTTGTCAAGATTAGGTTAAATAGTTCAGGTGGTTATTTTCAGGTATGGTGGCTCAGGTTGAGTAGGGTGGGTAGGGTGAGGTAGGTAGAGTAGTTTAAGTAGGGTGCAATAGAGTAGGTTGGATAGCAAAATTTATGTAGGTTGGCTTAGGTGGGGTATTTCAAGTAGATTAACTGATAAGTTGAGTGGTAGGTCAGGTATAGAAGGATGTATAGGGTAGGGTTGGTGGGTTTGGTCTGGTTGGCCAGGTAGAGTATAGCCTAGGTTCAAGTTTCGAAATGGAAATTTCGAAAAATGCATAGTTTTCCTGGAGCCTGCTAGGACTCTTACAGACTTTCCTGTGCTGGGTAGGATAGTAGTTTAGTTGGTTGAGTTGAGTGAATGCAGTATTGAATGGTAAATTCAAAAACTGCCTTTGCATCTCTCATTTTTGTCTTCCCTTACAGTTCTTATATAATAAATAGACCTATTCCTTATGTCTTCGCTATGGAATTGAACATTGGAGAGTTGAAAAATTTAGGAGGACCTGAGTAGCACCAAAAATTCAATCTCTTGTATTTGATATATTTCATTTTTTTCTATCCGTTTCAATTATTGATTGACATATTTCAACATTATTCTACCTTCCAGTGGGGTTGTAGACTTTTTCAAATTAACAAAACCACACAGCACCTATATTGTCCCCTGTGAGAAATGTGCAGTTTGAAAGGTGAAGATATTGGTGGGGTCCAGGAGGACCCCCAAGGTGAAGTTTGTAATTTTTGCTATTTTTCATTCACTTTTTAATCACTTTTGATCCTTGGTCCCTCCCAAGGTAAATTCTGTCATTTTTTCCTTTTTTCATCACTCTCAATTATTGTCTGACATATTCTAACATCATTATACTGTTCAGTGTGACTGCAGATTTTCCTCGAAATTTTCTCAAAAAAATAAGGGGGCCAGGCCCCCTATCGAGAAAATCTATGTTTGTCTGTGCAAGACGATGTTTAAGGATCTCCAGAGTTGATTGAGTTGGAATTGGTAACTGTAGTGATTCCCCCCCTCAATTTTCCATAAATTGAGGGGGGCATCATTGACCCTAAAAATGGAAATTTTGTAAAATCAATGATTTTCCCAGCGCCTGCTAGTACTGTCACAGACTTTCTGATGAAAGTTAGTATTGTCACATGCCCCAGTTTGGCTGGGATTTTTTTTAAATCTTCATTACAAAAAAACTTATGGTTATTTCGTTCCCTCCACACCCCCTGGAACACGGTCGTGATATTATTGTGAGGATCAAGTAATGTTGAGGCACTGAACAAAAAATTTCCTTTGCACTTCGCTGAGAAATGTGCGGTTCAAAAGTTGAAAATATTGGAGGGGTCCGGGAGGACCCCAAGGTAAAATTTGTTATTCTTGCTATTTTGATTCACTTTTTTATCACTTTTGATCATTTTTTTACATATGTCAACATCATCTCACAGTTCAGTGTGACAGCAGATTTTTTGAAATTGCCAAAATTCACACAGCCCCCCTCGAGTACCCCCTGGATTTAATTTTTGGTTTGGATGATATACTATCAGCAGCAAAGACGGCAGGTTACATAATTCCGAATTTGAAAACTGATGTAAAAAATACATAGAACATCAATTCATGACTGAAAAAATCCTTAAATATGAGCCAAAATTGACAAAAATCGAAAAATCACCCTTGCATCCCCCCCTTTATATTAACATGGTTAGTATTCTCAGAACTAATGTTTTTTTGACTGCTGAATTTGATTTTGAGCATAAAAAACCTGAAAGTTTGATACATAACCAGCACTGTTTATGGGGGTACCCCCCATGACCCCCTGGAATTCTGAAATTTGTTATTTGAAAGTTTTTCAGTTGGTTATTTTTGGTCCTCTTCCCGATGATATCATTCAAAAGATCCACAGTTTTTGCTGGGAATTTCACACTTTTTTTTCTGAAAATTTTTTCAAAAAAATGAGGGGGCCGGGCCTCCTATTGTAAAAGTCGATGTTTCGTCTGTGCGAGGCGATGTCTTGGTATCTTCTGAGTCGGTTGAGCTGGGATTCGAAACTGTAGCTATTCCCCCCCTTAATTTTCCAAAAATTGAGGGGGCTTCATCAACCCACAAAATGAAAATTTTGAAAAATCAATAATTTTCCCAATGCCTGCTAAGACACCTAGAGACATCCTGATGGAAGTTGGTATTGTTAGATGCCCCAGTTTGGCTGGGAATTTTTCAAATTTTCCATCATGCAAAAATCCAGCTCCCCCCGCACCACACCAAACCCGGTCGAAATTTCATTCTGGCAATCAAGTAATGTAGTGGCTTTGAACAAAAAAGTTCTCTTGAACTTTGCTGAGAAATGTGCCGTTCAAAATTTGAAAAAATTGGGGGGGGTCCTGGAGCCCCTCAAAATAGAAAATTTCCATATATCATAATTATTTCTATGGTTTCAACCACTTGTCAATCGAATCCAACAGAGCATCAACCACCAAAACAACCACCCTTGTCAGGAGGGTTTCAGACGCTCCAGCTATAGTATATATATAACTCCTGCTTTGCGCTCAGTGGGGGCTTCACCCCCTGCACCATCATAAGTGGTATGACTGTACAGGGGTGAGTAGCAGCGTCTGCGCTTCACGCTCTGGCTGGGTTGTGGGCTTTGCCCACCCAATCGCCTTTTATAACTGTACTATTTAGGGTAGCAGTCTCTACACTTCCTGCTCTGGATGGATGGTGGGCTTCGCCTGCCCAATCACTTTTTATGACTGTTTAGGGTTGGGTTGCAGCCTTCATTCTTTGCATTCCAGGTGGGAGGTGGGCTTTGCCCAACCAAGTGGGTTGGGTATGGTAGTTTAAGTTGGGTGGGTTAGGTAGAGTGGTCAGGTAGGGTGGGATAGGTGATTAAGGAGAGTTGGTTAGGTAGGATGACTAAGGTTATGTGGATTAGGTAGAGTAGATTGAGTGGGCCAGGGTAGGGTAGGGTACGGTAGTTTATGTTGAGTGGGTTAGGTACAGTAGGTTAGGTAGGGTGGGATAGGTGATGAGGGAGAGTTGGTTAGGTAGGATGGTTAAGGTTATGTGGATTAGGTAAAGTGGATTGAGTAGGGCAGGTTAGGTAGGATGACTAAGGTTATGTGGATTAGGTAGAGTAGATTGAGTGTACCAGGGTAGGGTAGGGTATGGTAGTTTATGTTGAGTGGGTTAGGTACAGTAGGTTAGGTAGTGTGGGATAGGTGATTAGGGAGAGTTGGTTAGGTAGGATAGCTAAGGTTATGTGGATTAGGTAAAGTGGATTGAGTAGGGCAGGTTAGGTAGGATGACTAAGGTAATGTGGATTAGGTAGAGTAGATTGAGTGGGCCAGGGTAGGGTAGGGTATGGTAGTTTATGTTGAGTGGGTTAGGTACAGTAGGTTAGGTAGTGTGGGATAGGTGATTAGGGAGAGTTGGTTAGGTAGGATAGCTAAGGTTATGTGGATTAGGTAAAGTGGATTAGGTAGTTTATCTTGGGTAGGGTAGGTTAGGGTGTCAAGATTTGGTTAATTAGTTTAGGAAGGTTAGTTATGGTAGGGAGGCTCATGTTGGGTTGTATTTTTTGATAAGGTGGGTTAGGTAGGGTAGATTAAGTAGGTTATATTGGGTAGGGTAGGTTAGGTTGTCATGATTAGGTTGAATAGTTTAGGAAGGTTATTTCAGGTAGGGTGGCTTAGGTTGAGTAGGTTGGATAGGGTGGGGTAGGTAGAGTAGTTTTAGTAGGGTGCAATAGAGTGGGTTGAATAGCATAGTTTATGTAGGGTGGCTTAGGTGGGGTAGGTTAAGTAGATTGACTGATAGAGGGTTGAATAGGTAGGTTAGGTAAAGAAGGATAGATAGGGTAGGGTTGGTGGGATTGGTTTGGTAGGCCAGGAAGAGTATAGGCTGGGTTCAAGTTTTGAAATGGAAATTTTGAAAAATTCATAGTTCTCCTGGAGCCTGCTGGGACTCCTAGAGACTTTACTGTGCTGGGTAGGAGAGTAGTTTAGTAGTTTGAGTTTAGTGATTGCAGTATTGAATGGTGAACTTAAAAACTGCCTCTGCATCTCTCATGTCTTCCCATACAGTTTTCATATAATAAATAGCCCCTTTTCAATGTGCTCAACATGATAGTTCGTCATGGCTTTGCTATGAAATTGAACATTGGAAAGTTGAAAAATTTAGGGGACCCTGGGTAACACCAAAAACTGAATCTCTTGTATATGATATTTTTCATTTTTTCTATCCCTTTCTATTATTTCTCGACATATTTCAACATCATTCTACCTTCCAGTGTGGTTGTAGATTTTTTCAAATTACTGAAAATCACACAGCACCTATATTGTCCCCCTGAGTGCCCCTCGGATTGGATTAATTTAAAGTTTTATTATGCAGCATAGACAGCTAGTTATGTGATCTAAACAATGAAATATGATGTGAAAACTACAGAACCCAAGAGATTTTGGCAGCAACATTGTGGGTATTTTCTGGGCCAAAATTGGAAAAAATTGAGAAATTGCCCTTACATCCCTCATATATCAATCCATCTAGTTCTCATTTTTGATAAATAGCCTTATTTCGATTCGCTATGTAAGATTGTTCCTTTTGACTTTGCTATGAAATCAAGCATTGAAAAGTTAAATAAATTATTGAGGGGGTTCATGGTTCCCCCCAAGGTCAATCCTGTCATATTTTTCTCTTTTTTCATCAATTCCAAGTATTGTTTGATATATTCTAACATCTTTATACACTCCAGTGTCACTGCAGATTTTTCAAAATTGTCAAAAATAACACAGCCCCCTCGAGTGACCTTTGGATTAAATTTTGGGATGATGATGACTATCAGCAGCATAGACCGCAGGTTAAGTGATTCCAACATCAAAAACTGATGTGAAAAATACAGTGACAGTCATATCTTGGCTACAAAATTCCTGGAGAATGAGCCTGAATTGACAAAAATGAAAAAAAAACCTCCCACCACCACAATTTTTTTTTGGTTAGTTTTCATGGGAGTAATGTTTTTTCAGTTGCTGAATTCTATTTTGAGCATAAAAACCCTGTAAATGTGATCCATGACCAGCACTGTATATGAGAGTCCCCCCACGCCCTCCTAGAATTAAAAATTTTGTTATTCAACAATTTTTCTGTGGGTTATTTTTGTTCCTCTTCATAATGATATCATCCATGAGATTATAGGATTCACAGTTTTTGCTGGGATTTTCACACTTTTCTTTCTGAATTTTTATCTCAAAATAATGGGGGGGCCGTGCTCCCTATTCGAAAAATCATTGTTTTGTCTGTGCGAGGCGAAATTGAGGGGGGTCATTCACCCTGAAAATGAATATTTCGAAAAATCAATGATTTTCTCGATGCCTGCTAGTGATCTCACAGACTTTCTGATGAAAGATAGTATTGTCACATGCCCAAGTTTGGCTGGGAATTTTTCAAATTTTCATTAAAAAAAAACTTATGGAAATTTTGCTCCCCCCGCACCCCCTGGAACATGGTCGAAATTTTATTGTGAGAATCAAGTAATGTTGAGGCACAGAACAAAGAATTTCTTTTTCACTTTGCTGAGAAATGTGCGTTTCAAAAGTTGGAAATATTGGGGGGGGGGGTTTCACCCCAAGGTGAAATCTGTTATTCTTGCTATTTTTCATTCACTTTTTCATCACTTTTGATCATTTTTTGACATATGTCAACATCATCTCACAGTTCAGTGTGAATGCAGATTTTTCGAAATTGCCAAAATTCACACAGCCCCCCTCGAGTGCCCCCTGGATTTAATTCTCGGTTTGATGATACACTATCAGCAGCATGAACGGCAGGTCACGTGATTTCAACATTAGAAACTGATGTAAAAAATACATAGACCATCAATTCATGTTTGCAAAAATCCTTGAATATGAGCCAAAATTGACAAAAATCGAAAAATCGCCCTTGCATCCCCCCTTTATATTTACATGGTTAGTTTTCTCAGGACTGATGTTTTTTTGACTGCTGAATTCGATTTTTAGCATGAAAAAACCTGTAAGTGTGATCCATAACCAGCACTGTATATGGGGAAACCCCCCACACCCCCTTAGAATTTTGAAATTTGTTATTTGACAGTTTTTCTTTGGGTCATTTTTGGTCCTCTTTCCAATGATATCATTCAGAAGATTATAGGATCAACAGTTTCTGCTGGGAATTTCACACTTTTTTTCTGAAAATCTTCTTCAAAAAAATGAGGGGACCAGGCCTCCTATTGGGAAAATCGATGTTTTGTCTGTGCAAGGCGATGTTTTGGTATCTTTTTAGTCGATTGAGCTGGGATTCGAAATTGTAGTTATTCCCCCCCTCAATTTTCCAAAAATTGAGGGGGCATCATCGACCCACAAAATGAAAATTTTGAAAAATCAATAATTGTCTCAATGCACCTAGAGACATCCTGATGAAGTTGGTATTGGCAGATGCCCCAGTTTTGCTGGGAATTTTTCAAATATTCCATCATGCAAAAATTGTCAAAAATTAAGCTCCTCCCTGCACACCACCTGACCCGGTCCAAATTTTATTCTAGCAATCTAGTAATGTAAGGGCACTGAACAAAAAAGTTCACTTGAACTTTGCTGAGAAATGTGCAGTTCAAAAGTTAAAAAATAAAAAATTTCCAGATTTCATAATTATTCCTATGGTTTCAACCACTTGTCGATCGAAATTAGGTAGGTTATATTGGTTAGGGTAGGTTAGGTTGTCAAGATTAGGTTGAATATTAAGGTAGGGTATTTCAGGTAGGGTGGGTAGGGTGGTGTAGGGAGAGTAGTTAAAGTAGGGTGCAATAGAGTGGGTTGAATAGCATAATTTATGTAGGGTGGCTTAGGTGGGGTAGATAAGTAGATTGACTGATAGAGGGTTGAATAGGTAGGTTAGGTAAAGGATTACAGATAGGGTAGGGTTGGTGGGATTGGTTTGGTAGGACTGGTAGAGTATAGGCTGGGTTCAAGTTTTGAAAAGGAAATTTCGACTCCTAGAGACTTTACTGTGCTGGGTAGGATAGTAGTTTAGTAGTTCGAGTTTAGTGATTGCAGTATTGGATGGTGAACTTGGAAACTGCCTTTGCATCTCTCATATGTCTTCCCATACAGTTTTTATATAATAAATAGCCCCATATCAATGTGCTCAACATGATAGTTCCTTATGTCTTTGCTATGAAATTGAACATCAGAAAGTTGGAAAATTCAGGGGTAACCTGAGTAATACCAAAAATTGAATCTCTTGTATTTGATATTTTGTCTATTCCTTTCTATTATTTCTCGACATATTTCAACATCATTCTACCTTCCAGTGTGGTTGTAGATTTTTTTAAATTACCGAAAATCACACAGCACCTAATATTGTCCACCCCTTAGTGCCCCCTGGATTAGATTTATTTCATGTTTTATTATGCAGCATAGACAGCTAGTTATGTGATCTAAACAATGAAATATGATGTGAAAATCCCTCATATATCAATCCATCCAGTTCTCATTCATGATAAATATCCTTATTTCGATGTGCTTTGTAAGATTGTTCCTTTTGACTTTGCCCTGAAATCAAGCATTGAAAAGTTGAAAGAATTGAGGGGGTCCTTGGTTCCCCCGAAGGTAAATTCTGTCATATTTTTTATTTTCTCATCACTTTCAATTATTGTTTGACATATTCTAACAACATTATACACTCCAGTGTGACTGCAGACTTTTCAAAATTGTCAAAAATAACACAGCCCCCCTCGAGTACCCCCTGGATTCAATTTTGGGTTTGATGATGCACTATCAGCAGCATGGACGGTGGGTTGAGTGATCCCAACATCAAAAACTGATGTGAAAAATACAGAGACAGTCATATCTTGGATACAAAAATCCTGGAGAATGAGCCAAAATTGACAAAAATAAAAAAAAACCCTCCCACCACCACTATTGATTTTTTTTTCAGTTAGTTTTCGAGGAAGTAATGTTTTTTCAGTTGCTGAATTCTATTTTGAGCATAAAAACCCTGTAAATGTGATCCATGACCAGCACTGTATATGAGGGTCCCCCCACGCCCCCCTAGAATAAAAAATTTTGTTATTCGACAATTTTTCTGTTGGTTTTTTCTGGTCCCCTTCCTAATGATATCATCCATGAGATTATAGGATTCACAGTTTTTGCTGGGAATTTCACACTTTTTTTTCAAAATGAGGGGGCCCCCATTTGAAATATCAATGTTTTGTCTGTGTGTGGCAAAATTGAGAGGGGCATCATTGACCCTAAAAATGAAAATTTCGAAAGATCAATTATTTTATTGATGGCTGCTAGTACTCTCACAGACTTTCTGATGAAAGTTAGTATTGTCACATGCCTCAGTTTGGCTGAGAATTTTCAAAATTTTTATTACAAAAAAACTTATGGAAATTTTGTTCCTCCAGCACCCCCTGGAACATGGTCGAAATTTTATTGTGAGAATAAAGTGTGAAGATTGGGTGTCAAGATTGGGTTAAATAGTTTAGGAAGGTTAGTTATGGTAGGGTGGCTTAGGTTGGGTAGTATTTCTTGATAAGGTGGGTTAGGTAGGGTAGATTAAGTAGGTTATATTGAGTAGGGTAGGTTTGGTTGTCTAGATTAGGTTGAATAGTTTAGGTAGATTTTTTCAGGTAGGGTGACTTGGGTGGGTTAGGTAGAGTAGGTTAGGTAGGGTGGGATAGGTGATTAGGGAGAGTTTGTTAGGTAGGATGGCTAAGGTTATGTGGATTGGGTAGGGTAGATTGAGTGGGCCAGGGTAGGGAAGGGTATGATAGATTATGTTGGGTGGGTTAGGTAGAGTATGTTAGGTAGGGTGGGATAGGTGATTAGGGAGAGTTGGTTAGGTTAGCTACAGTTGGTTGGTTGGTTAGGTTGGTAGGTTAGGTTAGCTTAGGTAGGATGGCTAAGGTTATGTGGATTATGTAGAGCCGAGCGCTCGGTGTGACTAGACGTGATTCTGTAGCTCATCAAATTTTCAAATAATATCAGTGTTTACTCACGTTTAAATAATATTTTATTAGGTGTGTTGAGTTCCTGTATGTGTGAGTGTCACTTACATCACCTAATTCTGCTGGAGCTGTGAGTATAAGGAAGTTATGGTTGATTTTTAGTTTCTTCTTTTTCGTGAAAGGGCTAGAGGTTAGACAGTTCCATTGCTTGAACTTGTAATCAACCGAAGTATTCGAGTGAGAGAACCGTAGATTAAAGTGAGAAAAAAGAGAAGTCTCTATCTAATCTTTGATGATTTTTCACTTGTCAAAGTGGTCGTCCTTAGCAGCTGAAAGGCATCCTTAGCTATGATACTTCTTGTCAAAGTGTGCATAGCCTGCTTGATTGGAATTGTTTGACAGAGTCTGCTGTTATCATTGTTTGTTATTATTGTTTAACTGTGCTATTTGAAAACAGCTGTGAAACCATAAGAGCAGTCTATAAGCCGCGCCAAATTCAATTTCATAGCTCTTCAAGTGCATCACTTTCATTCTTCTTTTGGTTTAGTGACAACGTAGTGCAATACTTCGGAATAATAATAATTATCATTGGCTGCTCTAATATTAGTGAAACTCCTATTCTTAATCCATTTTCCTTCTTACAGGAGCTACCCTATCACTTCCTGCCTTGATAGCTCTCTAGGCATTTCCACGCCCATTCTAAATTCCCATTCTCATTTTTCACTAAGGCTTATAAGAAATAAAAATGACTAGAACGCGAAGCGAGTTTGAGAAAGCAAATTATTCAGCACAGCAAAGTCTAAATAATATTGAAAATGACCTGATCCACCAGGAAGTAGCGGAGATTGCGGTGAATGCAAATATTCGAGTGACGTGATAATCGATTTGGTGCCTGAAGTCACATCATTACTCAATAAGTATGATTCCGCTATTAAGGTGAACAACGACTTACAGGTTTCTGTAGCTAATATACTTGAAGAAAATAAATTATTAGTAAAATCCATTGAGTCAGAGAAGAACAAGAGACGAATTGATTTTGAGGAGTCATTGCAATGTGAAGAGGTGGCGGAGGGTGAAATCAAATCTTTGAAGATGGAAATTGAAGAGTTTAAAATGAGTCTGCTTGTATTGAAAAAAGAAGTACAAGACAAGGATACAATAATCGATCTACTCCAAACTGACTGTGAGAAACTTTCTTCCACAAATAAATCGACAAATTTTAATTCCGGGACCGAGTTTGTTTTACCCAGACACACTGCCAAACCAAAGAAGTGTGACTCTAACCTGACAATACCGACTAAGAACAGATTTTCCATATTTGAGAGTAATGATTCGCATGACATGCAACCTGCCAGGGAAGATGTTCGGAAGCAAACTATTATTCAAAAAGAAAATTCAATACCTTCTGCTGTAAAGCAATCACGAAGAAAGATGTCATGTAATGTTCGTTTATATGCTGACAGCCAAGGCAGGAATGTTCACAGGAGCTACAAGGGTGACAATAATAACTTCACAGTCATGATCAAACCAGGAGCTCGCTTCAGGGATGCTGTGGAGGAGTCTGGTCAACTGAACGACAACGATGTAAATGTCTACTTGGCTGGCTCAAATGACATAGCCTGCAATGAGAGAGAAGAGCTGCATTCTGCTCTGAGAAGCAAACTGCGTGATCTGCAAGACCGGAGAGCTGGCAAAGTGATTGTGTTTTCTGTGCCTCACAGGCATGATCTTCCACGATGGTCTGTAGTCAACAAGGAAATTCGGAGGG
Organism: Nilaparvata lugens; assembly: GCF_014356525.2. NCBI lineage: Eukaryota > Metazoa > Arthropoda > Insecta > Hemiptera > Delphacidae > Nilaparvata > Nilaparvata lugens. Next base: position 31,182,405 of record NC_052518.1, read on the forward strand.
CAAACAAGGAAAACTCAAACTTGTGTAAACGTTTCAGAAATGTCACTTTCGTGGATATCAGCAACTTGGGTAGGAGATTCCACACATCGCAGGGCTTCCATTTGAATTCTTTGGGGAAAAGATACGTGAGTGACAGGATCATGGACGTGGTGTGTGAGCTAGCTCAAGAAGAAAAAACATCTGACTCAATCCCCCTCAACTATTACACTAACTCTTTTTTAGGAGTGGATCGAGTTCTGTAGGATTGTCGTGCTCTGAATCCCAAAACATTGTTGGTGATGCGGAACAGGCAGACCTGGGATCACAGGTTTTGCAGTCTGATTTTGCAATGTTTCATTGGAATGTGCAGGGTGTCATGAACAAAACTGATGAGTTGGGTGATTTGATTAGAGAGCATAATGTCAGCGTTTTAGGTATTTGTGAACACTGGTTGAAAGCTTGTGAGATAATTGAGGTTGGTTTGACTGGCTATAGATTAGCTAGTGCATACAGTAGACCTATAGAAGGGGTGGTACGGCTATTTATGTAAGAGATGATCTAAAATACTGTGAGCTTACTTACTTGAAGGAAATGTCAATAGCCAGTATATGTGAAGTTTCTGGGGTTCTTGTTTCGAAATGGGATGTGATTTGTCTTGAGGTGTATAGAGTACCAGATAGGTGTAATTTTAATTATTTCATTGAGACGCTCCACGTTGTTTTGAATGTAGTATCACAGAAAAATAAGTCAAATGCATCCATTATTCTCAATGGAGATTTTAATGTTGATTTACTGGTGAATGATGTACATAGATCTATTTTTGTCAACTTATTAAATAGCTTCAATCTTAATTTAACTGTGTTTGATGTGACAAGACCAAGCAGGATATGTATTGACAGAGGAACATGTATAGACAATATGGCTACTTCTATACATAAAGATAGTATTAAGTCTGTGTCTGTTATACCGACCTTAGTATCAGATCATCACTCATTGCTTGGCTTATTCACGTTGTCTGGTGGAAATGACTTGAAGCAGAGTGATAATGTTAGTAATGATAGAGTGATGAATAGTTGTAATAAAAAGTATTTCACTCTTCTACTGAGTAAAGTTAATTGGTTGGATGTATATGCAACAGGCAATATTAGTGAGAAATTTGAGCACTTTTTGAACAAACTCCTAAGTATAGTTGATACAGTTTTTCCTCTAAAAATGGTCAAGTCCTCCAAATTGAAGAAAACCCCAAAGTCTAGATGGTACACTGATAATTTATCAGCTCTCAAAGAGGAATGTTTGAATATGTATAGTCTTCACAAGTACACAGGTCTGGCTTACCATTGTGAATTGTATAAGATATTGAGATCCAGGTATAAATACATGGTATTTCATGGTAAGCGTCAGTATTATTGAGTAATATATGCCATATTATTTGAATAAATTTGTTCATGCTAGACAGAATAATATCAACTCTGTTTTCTCAGTTGGCCATTTCAGTGTTGAAGAGGTCTATAACGCAATCTTTCTCTCAGTAATAGTATGAGTTTGGATGTGTATTGTTTGAATTCTGCTCTTTTAAAACTTGCTGCACCTTATATAGTGGAGGTATTGTCATATTTATTCAATCAATGTGTGAAAGAGGGTGTAATTCCTGTGTGCTTGAAATTGTCAAAAGTTATTCCACTGTATAAGAGAGGTACTTAATCTGATTGTAGTAACTATCGACCAGTGTCAATCATACCAATTATTGCTAAGGTTTTTGAAATATTGCTGAATACTCGATTAGTTAAATATTTTGAGGGTGAAGAGCTTTTTTCAGATAAACAATATGGTTTCAGATTCAAAAGAGAAACCAATACTGCAATTCGTAATTTTGTGGAAGCTTGTGTGGATGCTTTAGATAGTAGAGAAAAGGTCATGGGGAGCTGGTATGATATGAGTAGAGGATTCGACACAATATCCCATGATATATTGTTATATAAATTGAAATACTATGGCTTCGATCGGTTTGCATTACAACTTTTTAAAGAATATTTGTCAGGGAGGTACCAATCGGTTTATTTTAATGGGTCCTTTTCAGCATATCTGCCTCTCAAATCAGGGGTACCTCAGGGATCCATATTAGGACCTACATTGTTTATAATATATGTTAATGACTTACCATTAGCGATAGGAGACGATAGAGTGAATGCATACATGTATGCTGATGACTTGGCAATTCAGGTAAATAATAAATGTTTAAATTCAGTTGAACGTTTTATAAATGATGCAAATACTGTTATAAAAGACTGGACAGCAGCCAACTCACTTAGTCTGAACAGCAACAAAACCCAAACGATGAATTTTTCCTTGGCCAATTATTCAGAAAATGGGGAGGTGAGGTTTTTGGGTGTGACGTTAGAGTCAAACATGAAATGGGGCATACACATTGAAAATATAAGTGAAAAAGTTGCTAGGGGTGTATTTCTCATCAGGAAATTTAGACCTTCTGTCAATGTTGATGTATTGCTGTCAATTTACTATGCACACATTCAAAGTCATTGTCATATGGCATAGTGGTTTGGGGACACTCGTCTGAAATGAAAGAGCTCATGATTTTACAAAAAAGAGCTGTGAGAGCTATTTTTAATGTCCACTGTAGAACTCATTGTAAACCTTTGATCAGAGAGCTAAGAATACTAACGGTTCCATCTATTTTTATTCTTGAGTGTCTGTTGTATGTAAAAAGTTACATGCATGAAATGCAGACAAATAATTACATTCACAATAATTATGGAACACGCCAGAAGACATTGTTGCATAGAAGTCAATGTAACTTACAACTAACTCTGAACAGTTTTTATGAATTTGGTGAGAGAATTTATAACTTGTTGCTAACGGAAGTCAGAGAATTAAATATGAGCAGTTTTAAAAAATGTGTGAAAGATATGTTGTGTGAGCTTTGTGTCTATAGTGTTAATGAGTTTGTAGAATGTTTGACACTTGATAACACATCTATAGACATATAGAATATTATTGTTGTTGTCCTGTTTTTATATTGTGATTTGTTATTACTATTATTAGTATTATTATTACTATTATTACTATTATTATTGTTAGTGTTACAAAACGTTACCATACTTATTCATGTATTGATGAATGAAGAATGTTATGAATTGTAAATGTACCTGACCTTGTTATACAATTTGTTTTGTAATGACAATAAACAATTTTGATTTGATTTGATTTGATTAGAGTAGATTGAGTAGGCTATTTTGGGTTGGGTAGGTTAGGGTGTCAAGATTGGGTTAAATAGTTCAGGAAGGTTAGTTATGGTTGGGTGACTTAGGTTGGATAGTATTTCTTGATAAGGTGGGTTAGGTAGGGTAGATTAAGTAGGTTATATTGGGTGGGGTAGGTTTGGTTGTCAAGATTAGGTTGAATAGTTCAGGTAGATTATTTCAGGTAGGGTGGCTTAGGTTGAGTGGGTTGGGTAGGGTGGGGTAGGTAGAGTAGTTTAAGTAGGGTGCAATAGAGTGGGTTGAATAGCATAGTTTATGTAGGGTGGCTTAGGTGGGGTAGGTTAAGTAGATTGACTGATAGAGGGTTGAATAGGTAGGTTGGGTAAAGAAGGATAGATAGGGTAGGGTTGGTGGGATTGGTTTGGTAGGCCAGGTAGAGTATAGGCTGGGTTCAAGTTTTGAAATGGAAATTTCGAAAATTCTTGAGGCACTGAACAAAAGATTTCTTTTGCACTTTGCTGAGAAATGTGTGGTTCAAAAGTTGAAAATATTGGGGGGTCCAGGAGGACTTCCAAGGTGAAATTGGTTATTTTCGCTTTTTTTTAGTCACTTTTTAATCACCTCTGGTCATTTTCTGACATATGTCAACATCATTTTACAGTTCAGTGTGACTTCAGATTTCTCGAAATTACCAAAAATCACACTACCCCCCTCGAGTGCCCCCTGGATTTAATTCTTGGCTTGATGATACACCATTAGTTCAATCCATCCAGTTCTCATTTATGATAAATAGCCTTATTCCGATGTGCTGAGTAAGATTGTTCCTCTTGACTTTCCTTTGAAATCGAACATTGAAAATTTGAAAAAATTGAGGGGGTCCTTGGTCCCTCCAAAGGTAAATTCTATTATTTTTTTCCCTTTTCTCATCACTTTCAATCATTGTATGACATATTCTAACATCATTATACCGTTCAGTGTTACTGCAAATTTTTCAAAATTTTCTCAAAAAAATGAGGGGGCCAGGCCCCCTATTGAGAAAATCTATGTTTGTCTGTGCAAGGCGATGTTCAAGGATCTCCAGAGTTGATTGAGTTGGAATTCGAAACTGTAGCGACTCCCCCCCTCAATTTTCCAAAAATTGAGGGGGGGCATCATTGACCCTAAAAATGGAAATTTCATAAAATCAATGATTTTCCCGATGCCTGCTAGTACTCTCACAGACTTTCTGATGAAAATTAGTATTGTCACATGCCCCAGTTTGGCTGGGAATTTTTCAAATTCTCATTACAAAAAAATTTATGGTAATTTCGTCCCCCCCCCTCACCCCCTGGGATTGTGAGCATCAAGTAATGTTGAGGCACTGAACCAAAAATTCCCTTCGCACTTTGCTGAGAAATGTGTGGTTCAAAAGTTGAAAATATTGGGGGGTCCAGGAGGACCCCCAAGGTGAAATCTGTTATTCTTGCTATTTTTATTCTCTTGACTTTGCTATAAAATTAACCATTGGAGTGCTGGGAAAATTGAGTGATCCTGGGTAACCCCCCAAAGTAGAATCTCTCATACATAATTTTTTTTCATCTCTTTAGATGACTTCATTTTTTTTTGGACATATTTGAACATCACCAAAAATCACCCTCGAGTGCCCCCTGGATTCAATTTTGGGTTTGATGATGCATTATCAGCAGCATGAACAGTGGGTTAAGTAATTCCAACATCAAAAACTGATGTGAAAAATACAGAGACAGTCATATCTTGGCTGCAAAAATCCTGGAAAATGAGCCAAAATTGACAATAATAGAAAAATAACCCTCCCACCACCACTATTGTTTTTTTTTCGGCTAGTTTTCTCAGGAGTAATGTTTTTTCAGCTGCTGAATTCGATTTTGAGAATAGGTTCCCTGTAAATGTTATCCATGACCAGCACTGTATATGAGGGTCCCCCCACCATAGAATAAAAATTTTCATCATTCAACAATTTTTCTGTGGGTAATTTCTGGTCCCCTTCCTAATGATATCATTCATGAAATTTTAAGAACCACAGTTTTGGTTGGGAATTCCAAATTAGGGGGTTTGAGCCCCCTATTACGGTCATCGATATGTCGGTTTGTCTGTGCAAGGCAATGTTTCAGGATCTCCAGAGTTGATTGAGTTGGAATTCAAAACTGTAGCGATTCCCACCCTCTATTTTCTGAAAATTGAGGGGGGCACCATTGACCCAAAAATTGTAAATTTCGAAAAATCAATGATTTTCCCGATGCCTGCAAGTACTCTCACAGACTTTGTGATGGGAGTTAGTATTGACACATGCCCCAGTTTGGCTGGGAATTTTTCAAATTTTCATTACAAAAAATTTGATGGGAGTTCCGTTCCCCCCCCCACATCCCTTGGAACATGGTCTAAATTCTATTGTGAGGATCAAGTAATGATGAGGCACTGAACAAAAAATTTCTTTTGCACTTTGCTGAGAAATGTATGGTTCAAAAATTGAAATTATGGGGGGGTCCAGGAGGACCCCCAAGGTGGAATTGGTTATTTTTGCTTCTTTCTATCCACTTTTGATCATTTTTTGACATATGTCAACAACATCTCACAGTTCAGTGTGACTGCAGATTTTTCGAAATTGCCAAAAATCACACAGCCCCCCTCAAGTGCCCCCTGGATTTAATTTTCGGTTCGATGATACACTATCAGCAGCATGGACGGTAGGTTACGTGATTCCAACATTGAAAAACTGATGTAAAAAATACATAGACCATCAATTCATGACTGCAAAAGTCCTCAAATGAGAGCCAAAATTGAAAAAATCGAAAAATCGCCCTTGCTTCCCCCCCTTTATATTTTCATGGTTAGTTCTCTTATGACTGATGTTTTTTCGACTGCTGAATTCGATTTTGAACATGAAAAAACCTGTAAGTGTGATCCATAACCAGCACTGTATATGGGGGTCCCCCCACGCCCCCCAAGAATTTTGAAATTTGTTATTTGATAGTTTTTCTGTGAGTTATTATTGGTCCTCTTCCCAATGATATTATTCAAAAGATCATAGGATGCACAGTTTTTGCTGGGAATTTCACACTTTTTTTTCTGAGAATTTTTTTCAAAAAAATGAGGGGGCTGGGCCCCCTATTGAAAAAATCGTTGTTTTGTCTGTGCAAGGCAATGTTTTGGTATCTTCTGAGTCGATTGAGCTGGGATTCGAACTTGTAGTCATTCCCCACATCAATTTTCCAAAAATTGTGGGGGGGCATCATCGACCTACAAAATGAAAATTTTGAAAAATCAATAATTTTTCCAATGCCTGTTAAGACTCCTAGAGACATCCTAATGGAAGTTGGTATTGTCGGATGTCCCAGTTTGGCTGAGAATTTTTCAATTTTTCCATCATGCAAAAATTGTCGAAAATTTGGCTCCCCCCCGCACCACACCCGACCCGGTCAAAATTTTATCCTAGCAATCTAGTAATGTAGGGGCGCTGAACAAAAAAGTTTCCTTGAACTTTGCTGAGAAATGTGCCGTTCAAAAGTTGAAAATATTGGGGGGGGTCCTGGAGCCCCCCAAAATAGGAATTTTCCAGATATCATAATCATTCCTATGGTGTCAACCACTTGTCAATCGAATCCATTAGAGCATCAACCACCAAAACATCCTCCTTTGTCAGGAGGATTTCAGATGCTCTGGCTATAGTATATATATATAACTCATGCTTTGTGCAAGGGGTTTGTTTGTGGGGTTTGTTTGTTAGAATGGATCAAGTATAGTTAGGTGGAATAGGCTGGATAGAGCTGGGTAGTTGGATTGGATTGGTGAGGTGGGGTTTTTAGGTTGCAGAAATTAGGTTGGGTAGGTTAGGTAAGATGGCTCATGTAGTGTTCGTTAGGTAGTGTGAGTTAGGTAGTGTAGGATATGTAGAGTAGGTTGAGTAGGGTGCAACTGTATAGGTTCGGGTAGCAGCCTCTGTCTTTACAACCCAATTGTCTTTTACGGGTATGGTTGAAAGTTGTTTAATTAGTTCAGGTAGAGTATCTTAGGTAGGGTAGGTTGTGAAGAGTAGGTCAGGTTGCAAATATTAGGTTGAGAAGTATAAAATAGAATAGGAGGAACAGCAGCTATGGATAGTTATATGAAACAAAGATTCTTCAAAAACTAACCATCAATAAGAATGTTTGATAAGAATTTTCATAAAACTGTACAGAAATTGTGTACAAAGTTTGACAACGTAAGCTTATTATACCCATATCCTCCTCTGTTATCAAAAATCAATGAGATACTTTTCTCAACTCCAATAATTTTATGAACTGAAATAATGAAAAAATGCCACTTCATGAGAATGTAGAACAGTTAGTTGACATTGAATACTGATTAGGCTACATCTATAATGTGAATACTATGAGTGGATAATGTAGTGGGTGTATACTACCCACATGTAGTAAAAAAGTGAACAGTACCTCTAAAATACTGAAATAAAGTGTTTTTTTTCTAAATACCAACCTTAAGCTAAGATACAGCAGTTAAAAAACCACGGAAGAATTTGTAAATATCAACCACTGAAGAATATGTGGTAATTATATATATATATATATAATATATATATATATATATATATATATATGTCTGGTGTAAATAATTACCGAATATGTAGATATCAGTTATTGTTCAGCCATTGCAGGAGACAGTCGATTTTGTTTTTCTCTCGGTCGCTATCTTTTGTTCGGTTAATTCGTGCAATGAACTGATAGTTTCTTTTCTTTTCACTTTTAGCCGCGCCGAATCTATTTAATAAGTTAATTCTGTGCTTAGAAATTTTTATTCTATTCTTCTTATTTATTCATTTCCAGCTTGAAAAGTAAACATTTTGTATCAAGTATGAGTTTGTGCAACGTGTGTAAGCTGTCCGTGAATAGAAGTAGTAAGGATAAGATTGTTTGTGGACAATGTAATTCCTACTTTCATGGAATGTGCGTAAAACTAGGAGAGACTGAAATTGAGGAGCTATCGTCTAGGCCTGCTGGTTGGACTTGTAATAAGTGTCTTAATAAGCTTAGGGCTGAGCGTAGTAAAAATGATTCAACACCTGTTCTTACGAGCAGTACAACGAATATAAGTGCCGGTTCTATTGTCACTCTAGAATCTTTGAACAATTCCTTGGAGGAGCTTAAGGCTATTATCAGTGCTAGTAAACAAAGTTTGAAAGAGGAACTTTTTAGTGCTATCGGTGCGTGCACTGCTAAAATGAATAAGAACTTTGCGACTCTTTCTGTGCAAGCTCAACTTATAAAAGACCAGCAGACAACTATAAATGAGCTATTAAGTGAAAATGCTACTCTTAACAAGAGACTTGATGCGTTTGAATTGCATGCGGATAGGAATGAGCAGTATTCCAGGAGGAATCTTCTAGAGATACATGGTATTCCCTCAATCCCAAACGAGGACGTAGTTGTGATGGTTCTTAGTAGAGGGAAACTAAGATTTAAGACAGGCTTTTTTGCTCGAAATCCCCTCCCCCCTCTCCCCACTCGTCCATCCCTCCTCCCCTTCCCCCCGCCCGTAGGGGTGTTCTAAAAATAGATTTCCCCTTCCCCTTGCCCAGTGGAGGTGAGGGGGGTTGAAAAGAGAGAGATATATCTTTCTCTCTCTCTTTCTCTCTCCCCTTCCCCTTGTCCAGTGTTGGTGAGGGGGATGAAAAGAGATATCTCTCTCTCTCTCTCCCCAGGTGAGGGGAAAAAAAATTCCCTTTTAGGAGGAAAAATTCCCTCTCTATACTGACAGATTAAAGTGAATCCATATTTCTACATCTAATGCTATACTGACAGATTGAAGTGAATGCTAGATGAGGGAAAAAATCTCTTTGAGAAATTCCCTTGGTGACAAATTAAAGTGAATCCATATTTCTACATCTAATGCTATACTGACAGATTGAAGTGAATCCATTTTGCTCTAATGCTATACTACAATGGCAGACTCAAGAGAGAGAGAGGAGGATACACCCCCCTCGCTTCTCACAACCAGCAGTCTAGGCATCTGCTTTCTCCTTCTTTTACTCGCCCCATCTCTTACTGGCACCCTTCTAAATTCCTTCTTTATTACGAAAGGCGAGTGAAGGAGACAAGAAGTAACTAAGTTCCATTTTGATCGAGCGTTCCTATACTGTCAGATTAAAGTGAAACGTTTCTCTCTGCCCCAGCATTACGAAAGGTGAGTAAAGGAGACAAGGAGTAACTAAGTTCCATTTTGATCAAGCGTTCCTATACTGTCAGATTAAAGTGAAACGTTTCTCTGTGGCCAGCATTACGAAAGGCGAGTAAGGAAGAATGTTATACTAGTGAATCTCTACAATGATCTAAGTTCTATAATGGGTCATATTATGCTTGCTTTCCAACTGACAGTCAAGAGTTCAATCAAACTGATTATGAATGTGTAAAAATTGAGCTCTTTTGCTGTACAAACATGGCAGTCGTTTAAGTGTTTTCTCCGACAATATGTGTTTAGAGTAAAGTGACGCGTGCACTCGCTCGTGGGCGTGTGCCTCATCTAGACACATGCGCTCTGCTCCCTGTGAGGTCCCTTTCTAAGCCCGATAACTCCTGCACCGAAAACCGTTACATTCCGTTACATGAAAAAATGTCTAAATCGATTTATGTGACAAGTGTTTAGTCGTTAAAGTTACTTCACTCTCTCTCACACATCCTTTTACAAGATTTATCGATATAGTCAGAAATGTCTAGGGTGAAAACCATAGGTTACTTCACTCACACAAGTGTTTATACAATCAATCACGGAGGTGTAGACTGAAATTTGAAACTGTAGGTGTTAAAGTTCACTCTCTCTCACACATCCTTTTACAAGATTTATCGATATAGTCAAAAATGTCTAGGGTGTAATTTGAAACTGCAGGTTACTTCACTCACACAAGTGTTTATACAATCAATCACGGTCGTCTAGGCTGAAACAACATATCGTTCACTCTCTCTCACACAACTCAAGCTTTTATGTTTTCGGACCCAATATAAAGTCTTTATATTTGACCAAATCCATTTTTTCTGTAATAATTTGCACTACCTGATGTTCGGAAAGGTTATGATCTTTTGCCTCAATCCAATTCATGTGGAAAGACACCTCGGCATATTTTGATACAATGTCAAATGCGATTCTGTGGATAAATAAACTTAGGTAGTCAATGAATGGAGCCGAACATTGCAGTCTCATGACAGTACCCTCTTCCGAATTTTTAATTGCCTCAGCTATTTCATCACGAACGCTTTTCACAGCGACTCCCATCTCGTTTTTCTTAATAAAATCTCCTATATCATTTTTAGTTGCATACTTTTCTGCAATTTGATTAATCAGAATAGCAATAGCATCTTTTGTAATGAACTGTTCAATACCTTCCATAATATTAGCTTTTATTGCACTCGCCATTTCAGATAATCGTTTTTCAAACTCTTCCTTTGTTAATGAAGAACTAATCAATTTCTGCAAAGTAGATTCTAAATATTGCTTATCAATTGCCAATGGCTGTGTTTCATTTACTTTAGTAAAAATTTCTGTACTAAGTTGTTTCAATTTAGTATTGAGATAGTTTCTGTCCAGCACCTCCAAATTCTTAATTTTATCTGATACGGCTTCTAATTTCTCATCTAAATAAGCTATATCAACTTTATCGTTGTTAATACTGACCAACTGAGATGAAAAGCTGTCTGTTAAAGTTTTCACTTCTCCTAGAGCAGATTCTAAATTTAGTGTTCTCTCTGCAATAGCTTTATCGATATTAGCACTGAAATTTTGTAATGTACTTAGAATATGTTCTCTTTCAATTATGCTCACTCCAATATTCTTTGTATTTTCCGAAATGAGTTTGGTTATTTGCGAATCTAAATAAAATTTCACAGCTTCGCTGATTCCTTGTTGATTTATCGATTCGATTATCTTCTGTGTTATCGAGTCAATATCACACATAAGATTAGCAAGAGCTCCGCTAGCCGTATCAATTCGTCCGAATCGATGTAGAGTCATCGTGACACTGAACAAATAATTTTGCTTCTTTTAGCTCTTCAATTATAGACGCGATCTCCACATCATGCCCGCTGTTGCCACTAGCTTTTGAGGAATAGAGTAAATTTAATCTTTCCAATAATTTGTCAAAATTATCAAAGTATTGATAAATTCTATCATGAGAATTATTTTTTGCAAATTTCAATAAACCCCAACCCTTCTTTTTACTAATTTTTTTACTGGGAAATAACTTTTGAATCATTTGTGATTTAATTCCCTGATTTCGTTTAACATAGCCTCTTCGATCTAAATGTATACCTGTAAGTGTTAAGATTTTTTTTATACTTATCAAGATCTCTCTGATTATAAAGATTTGAGTTTGGTCTCGCACTGAATAATAACTCAAGTAGACCATGTGTTAAACGCAATCTTTCATTATTAATATCTATATAACCGTTATCGAATATTACTTGCTGATTTCCAATATAATACACATCATCTTTAGAATTATATGAAATTCCATAACTGATTGAATTATTCAATTTTTCTGCATGAAACGTTTTTAGATATTGTGACAGCACATCATCGTTTCTGCTAGAACCAAGTAAACTGTTTTCAAATTTAGTCGAGCTTAAAAAATTGTCTGTTGAACTCTCATAACTCTGTTCATCCCCCTCTCCATTATCATCAATTTGCATACTCTCCTCTTTTACTTCTTCCTTTTTTGGTTTTACACCAGAGTGTGAGAATTTGTTTTTTCCCAGTTCAATTATGGACTCTATCAACGGGGAGAGCATTTTCCTATTATATTCCTCCGATCGCCTTTCAAAATTGACTAAGCTTTTATGCTTCTCTCTAATTACTTTTCTCAATTTCTTAATCTTTTCGATTAAACCAACGTTCTTTCTATTCAGTTTTCTGCTGCTGTATGACAACATGTCTGCACAAAGAATTAATCTCTACTGAACGGTAAGAAACGTATCGAGCGAATCTCGGTACTTGCCGCTATTAATTCCACACTCGCTCATAATAGTTAGAAAATTATGAGGTTTACGATTCCAAACTGTATGACAAAGTTTAACGAAATCTTTATAAGAAATATCTGCTCCAACATGATCTCTGTGAATTAATTTCAGACTCAATAAATCTACCTTGAAGATTATAATCATATTCGCATTGTCCCTAGTGAAATGTTTCTGTGTAGCTCCATAACTCTTGATTAAATATGCAGTGTCAATATTACGATGTCGTCCCATGGTAAAATATTCTCTTATTTGAGGTACGTGATTAAGTTGGAAGTCGTCGAATATGACAAGAGAAAATTGTTGAATTTTGTTGGGGTGAGGTATAGATTCCGAATTGCTGTTTATATGAAATTCAATACCCTTCATTTTTGAAAAGACTTTTCTCAAAAACAAGTACTTATCTTGATACTCGCTCTTCATGTGCAAGTATATAGTTTTAAATCTCAACCCATTCTTTGAAAAAATTAAATTAAATAGTAAATTGGTCTTGCCACAACCTGAAGAGCCTATTATAAGGATCCTTGCATTATGTGGTAATAACTTACCATTTTTACACCATGTTGGCATTTCTTTCTCTCTTATAACATTGTCGAAATTTACTATCGGAATCATGTTAGTCACGTGTACAGCATGTGATCTGATAAGGAACTGATAAGTTATCAGAGAGGATCACAGCACATGGCTCGCTCCCTATCACTTCAACTGGCGCTCTCTTTCCCGCACCCTCTTCACGAGAATGCATCTGTTGGTTGAGGCTTAGCAAATTACGAAACTTGAAATGAAAAGCAATGTTTGATGAGGAGCTATTATATTTTCAACGAATGTACATCATGATATTTACACTGAATGGAATGTATTTGCAATAGATTATTTACAATAAATGTACATGATATTTACAAAAGATTATTTACAATAAATTTACATGATATTTACAATAGATTACAAAAGATTATTTTTCATCTAATAGTTGATCCTTACTAATATAACTAGGTGTTGAAAACCCAATCCATTTCACTAACAATCCTTTTTTATCACGTTTTAATATTTTTTCAATCAAATACACTTGTCTCTCCGATTCGTTTAATTGTGTTTTTTTAATTTCTTCTGCATAAAACCTACCACTAATTACTTCTCAGTTTAGATCTTGTAAGCTATACGTTACAGGTTGAGAAGGAAATATAGAATGAATTACAAAATACTCTGCGCTCCAGTTTATGTTATAAGATTTATCGAAAAGAACCCTTTTCTTTGAGATTCGTACAACATCTCCTAGCTTAAATTTCGGTTTTGAATTTTTCAATTTATATTGTCTATTGAATGCAGAATTCAATGACATTAAAACATGATTACGATCTTTTTTCCCCACATCTTTAGGTTTCATTCTTATGGATGAATGCATTGTTGCATTATAATCACGAACTAAACTGTCTAGTTGCGATATCCAGTTTTTGGTTCCATGTTCAGTTAAATATCTATAAATTTTTGCTTTAAGTGTTCTATTAAACCTTTCAACTATAGAGGCTTTCTTATCGGTAAAAACATGATAATGTTTAATACTATATCTATCTAATAATGCTTTAACTTTTGAATTAAAGAATTCTGTTCCCTGATCTGTTTGGAACAGCTTAACTCCCTTATTTTTAGAAATAATTGGCTCGAGAGCATTAAATACAGATTGGCTTGCCTTGTCTTTTAATGGTACACAATATGCAAATTTTGAAAGACAATTAATAACAGCTAAGATATATTTGTAACCCTTATTAAAACGCGATAAACTCGTCATCTCAATGAGATCGGCTTGAAGCAAGTCTTTTTCACTTTTCAACTCATATTTGCGAGTGGGATAGTTCACACGCGGCATGCCATGAAGCTCTAAAGCTAACTTAGATCTAATAATATTCATGATATAGTCAAATCAGTGGTGTCGGATGATTGTCATGGGACATACTGAGCAATCAGTTCACAGTTGGCACTCTATAATGTCCAAATGGGAGAGTATCAACACCATTCTCAGCAATATACCTCTTATCATCATAAGGGCTCAAACAGATTTTTGCACATTCAACCTGATACATGGTGTGATTATAGGATCTTAACATATAAAATTTTTCTACATGTTCACTACGTTCAAACAATGATTTCTTATATAAATTAAAATAAGGTTTTCTACATTTCACTCCGCTCTGTACACCCTTTGCTATACATTTATTTACAGGTTCTTCATTCTCGTTACATACTAAAAATGAGTAAAGTTTGGATCTAAGTCCAAGAAATTTATGGACAGGTTTTGACCCAGTCTCATCCTTGAACTTTCCTACAACTTTATTTCTCTCCATGGAAAAGCATGGGTGGGAAGGTGGATAGTTAGAAGTATCGAAAAGGGTCAAATTTTCTCTAATCAACTGATACACATCTTCGACTTTTGGGTTTAGAAGAAAACTGTCGGTGTCAGTCATACACAGTTCTATACGATCCCACAGTATAATTTTTTGTAATTTACAATAGAAAAAATCGTACATATGGAATTTACTCAACTCCAGTACGGAAAAGCTGGAATAGACAGGCTTGTTCATTTTAAGTTCCAACTTGCGAGAGAAAACCGCGATCACGTTCGGACTAATTATTTGCCAGCGTTTACATAGTGGATTTGAAATGTACTTATCTAACCGTTTTTCATCCGTGATAATTTTAACATTCATTTGCTTACGACTACTTTGAATAGTTTTTCCAAATATCAAGTTACAACAGGCCTTAAAGAAGGATATTTCAAATTTATTTTTCGCGTTCTGTCTATTCCGGATATTGAAGTCGATGTAGCTTTTCAGCCAGGGAGATTGGGAAAAGCTAATGACGCGATGCACTTTCAATAATTTCAAACCGAGCTGAAGGTAGAGCTTTAAATTGACATAGTGAACAATGTACTTTTCACGATCGAAAAGTGTGTTCATGAGCTTTTTAGTTCCAGTTTGACCGTTCTCATTTGTTTGGTAGTTCGACAGCAATTCGCGCGGCGGCGTTTGGTGGGGAGGTGCGAGGGAGAAGCTGGCATGCTTATCATGTAACTCTTGAGGGTACTTGAGATGACATTCTATTATATATCCAGTTTCTGAATTGCTGTCCAAATTCGTGAAATCAAGGCTGGAAATTTCTTCCTCTGAGAGGAATTTGAAATTTCCAACAGGCAAGCTTCGGCTCATAGCTTCCGAGTATAAACTGTTTGCATCGATATAAAGCAGATAATTAGACGGTTTTGAAGGATCGTATGTTTCGGGTAGATGTTTGTTATTTGCTTCGCAATAACGTTTACTGATGAATGACACCCCACCCCTCATCCCTGCCTCAAACATAAGATGCATGTCAGGATGAGTAATCAATTCTAGTTCGACTTTAGTGTGTTTCAGCATGCAATTCCAGGTGAAGTGCGCGAGAGAAACAAAATGGGTCACATCAAGGCCGTATGAGCTAAAAAGCATAGACCTCATGGATTCAAAAACTACCGCTAATAGCATTACGTCCAAACATAAATAAAAATCGTGATATTCACCCAGATTTTTCAGCTTGAATGTTGAGAACACTCTTTGCGCATGCTCATATTCTTTGCAAGACAGAGGTGTATCAGTTAAATCGTTATGAAAACATTCGATGGGGGGAAGCGATGTTTCCGCGAATTTTTCGGGACAGCTCATGTACGAGTAGGGATATACTCCTTTTTTCAACAAGAGCTGTCTGTGTTCGCGAGGTGGATCATGAAACACCGAGAATAATCATTTGAACTTCTTTTCCATGTCTGTACTTTCTACCAAATTACGCACCAATACTTCCAAGGATTTAGACATAAACTTGTAGGAATCTAAAAATTTAATTTTGCCTACTGAAAGTGTCAAAAATCTCTCTGACGTATTTGCGATGCAGGAAATTTCTTTTTTACATTCACCGAGCGATTTCAGAATAAAATGCGAATCAAAACCGGAGAAATTATGAAAATAACATGATATGTACTCCGGAGTACGAGCTGTTAAATTACAAGAAACATGTGCCGCACACAAGTAATTACCGGTTTCATGCGCGTGGTGACGACATTTAATATCGCTGTCTAAAAACGGTTCGGCACAAAGCCCGCAGTTTACTGAATTTTGAAATTCACGCTCTTGACTTTCGGATAAAGCTTGCATCGGAATTTCTCGTTTCATATCCTCATACAAAATGTCGCCGAGATCTGTAATTTCCTGAAGAAATTTCTCCATGATTTTTTCATCTAAACTACTCGATCTATGGAGTACAGGTCCATAGGCGATTTCCCCGTTAACATCTATAACAACGAAACAATACCCGCAAGGAATATGCCACGCCGTTTTCTTTGTGTAACTACGAGTAACTTCATCAGAATCGGAATCATCATCATCATTAATATTCACAACGTATGTTTCTAAATCCGCGTAAATGGTGTACTTTTTCTTCAACGTGGCGCCTAGTTTCTTGAATTTAATTGTCTCTCCGCGTTTAGGATATGAAATGCGCTGAGATTCAAACTTGGAACAAAGTTCCACATGTTTCAACAAATTTGCTTTACCATCATAATTTTTAGATTTGGTCGATGTGAACCGGTGAAAACAAAAATTGCAAATGTGTACTTGACCGTGGCATTTTGAAAGGTGGGAGAGAAGACGTGATAGCCCGTTTTTCCCGTTCGCGGTATTTACTAAACAGAAATGAGTTTTTCCTGCATCGCCTTTTAGCATTAAAAGATTAATTTGGTGTTTACGCGTGCGGAAAATGCTTGTACGGAAAAGGGAAAAACTTTTTGTTGTCATACGCGATGACGTGAATTGCAATATCTGGATTGAGTATTTCAAATTTCTTAATATCGTGTGTTGTCACCGGGAATTTTACACCTCGCGTATTAAGTGTGTGAGCAAACTTGCTCAAATACTTTACAGTCAAGTCCGAGTTCCTTGGCTTCTGATGGAAATACGCGAGCACTGACCATAAAAAGCATTTTTTGTCAGAGAGATTTTTGACATTTATAATGCAATGTTTGTTTTTCAAAAACTGGGGTGTTTGAATGAAACTGGATGTGTATATAGGATTAAATTTAATCACGTTCACATCCAGTGATTCAATTTTCTTTAGCACCCATCCACTCCCATGTCTTACGAAATTTTCGAAAGATGAGAGGATTTTTTTCACAGCCAAGAAAAAATGCTCATTAAAATCTTCATAGTTCTCAAGCACGTTTAGCGCTATGTTGGAGTAACTATGTAGATTTATTAGAGATGAGACAGACTCACCAACCTGCTTGTCATCCATCACCACTAATTTATACAGCAAAACGTTTAAGACTATAAACCACTTAACATTCCCATCATGGCGTGCCGCATGTTCCCTAATTATATCGAAAACTCGACGTTTCGACCTCTCTAGCACGTTGGTGATGTCGATATCCTCATCCTCGTCATCGAGGGTGATGCGATGGCGGGCTGCGCTTGAATTGATGCCACGAAGTCTGCGTTCCCTCGGCATGATTCTGAAAAACAAAACGATCAGGATGAGATAGAGTACAACAACATGTTTAGTTGTGAATTGACATTGGTAGAAGAAGGGTGTGTGAAAATGATATCTCAAGATCACATAATGTTGTATGAAAGATTGAGATTATTATCTTTTGATAAAAGATGGTCGAAATCTTTTCTGCATTTGTCCGCGGAAAACATGGCGAAAGAGGGATTTATATTCTCATCTCCACCAGACATTGTGCGATGTGTATTTTGTTCAATTTATTTGGGAAAATGGGAAGAAAGTGACATACCAGCAATAGAACATGCAAGGTACAGTCCGAACTGTAGAAGGAAAGATAATATAAGAATTGAAGAGGAGAATTTCGATAATAATATTCTACAAGAATATGAGGAAAGATATTCAACTTTTAATTGTGTAGAAGATTCATCCGTTCAAGGAGAGTATTTTGAAAAGCATCATCATTGTGACTTTTGTATATCATTATGCAATAAAGCAGAGTATTTTGCGAGAAATGGTTATTTCTTACATAAAAATCACTATCTGCAATGTGTCTATTGCAAATATATTATGGAAAATCCATTTGAAAAAGTAATACATTTACCGTTTTGTTTATATGAAGAGTGTGAGAAAGAAGAGCGGGGCTTGGATGTTCCGGATATACCGTATCGTAAAGATAAATCGCATGCATGCAGTATATTGTAGAAGGTTTTTTCTCCTCTGAGGACGAAAACTGTGCTCCGAGGACAGTTTTTGTCCTCGGAGGACAAAAACTGTCCTCGGAGGACTATTTTCCTCCTCAGAGGATAAAATCAAAGTAAAAATGTACTTACATGTAGTGGTTGATGCTGCATGAATCTCCTCGAGTGTAGATAGCGGGCTAGAGGTGTAGATAGCGGGTCACAGGTGTAGATAGCGGTCTATGCTAGAGGTGTAGATAGCGCCCTATGATTGATTCCTCTCAGCTGTCTTGTCTCAACGAGAGCTCAACTGGTTATGAGGTTCGGAACTCGAGTTGAGAGGTGAGAAAATGCTGTGAAAACAATGAAATATTTAATAACTGAATCGAGAAATGCTATTCCTCTATGTTGTGAAATATTTAATAACTGAATCGAGAATGCTATTCCTCTATGGCCTGAAATATTTATCAGAAATAGAGTGCTATAAAGTACAATAAATTATCGCTAGAGTGTGCTTTTCATAATAATAATAATAAGCTAGAGCAAGGTAATCTGTTAGTAGTGATTGACAAAGAAAGATCAAAACATATAAGTGTATGTGTGCAATATTGTAAATAAATGAAATGCAACAACTTTGCTACTGTAATACATTAGATTGGTTAAATATTGAAATGCGTTATCTCATTGATGATAGAAAACACTGACAAGATAAGATTCATGTTTGAAAAATGAGGTCCTCTTACTTCCATGTTGAAGGATCTAACATTGATTTGAATTATAAAATTAGAATCAAGCTAGATGTTTTATTCCCGTAGACATGGGGGATTTCAGCTTCTAGCAGGTGAAGTCTCATGCTGAGTTCTAGACGAGATTTTTTTTCCATCTTCTAACACATGGATGCTATTTGAAAAATGATCGTGTGTGGGATACTTACAATCTGATAACGATCTGGGAGCACGTGTTGTTGGGGAGAAATTCGAATTTTTTTCGTCTTGTAGCACGCTCTCGCTCGCACGTGCCTGGAACAGAGAGAGAAACGTATGCTATATAAACACAAGCGATGAGAGGAAAATTATCATTCACATCAGAGACAGATTCGAGTATACTTCACACATCGTAAGAGATGAGTTCTCCATTGTTCATCTTACCAGATAGCCCACCCCCGCAGCGTGTGCTCAACTATTGGCAGCGCAAAGCTGCCGAGTCGTGTGCCGGCTCTTCTGCTGCTGCTGCTGCTGCCGCCTCCACTGCCTCCCCCGCCTCCTCCTCCGCCTCACCCCTGAAGAGACGGGGAATCTTCGTACAACGAGAGAGGGGTGAGGAGATCATCATCGGGGACAGTCCTCTCCCTCAATCAAGACCGACTACCTGGGCACCGCGGCGTGCTGTGCTGACAACCCTATCAAACAGCATCAGGCAGAAGCAGGCGAAGAGGAAATTAAAGTTCGAGGAGCCTGAGGTTAGCGGGGAAGAGGAGGAGGAGGTGCTCACTCAATCAAAGGTTAGTTTCAACAAATATTATTATTATTATTATTGTATTAACATGTAATGTGCACAAAATCTTTATAAAATGTGAATTTTTAAAACTAATATCTAATGGATAAAATCTCTTGCGTGCATTACAAGTCATTACTGATTCTTATACTGTGAGCGAAGACTGAGCTTGACTTCTAATTGTGCTATCAAAACAATCCGAACACAGATAAATTCTCATGATGGTTGCATTGAAATTTGGATAAAAATTCAAAACATGTTTTAGTAATTTCGATAATAAATTCGAATATGTTGCATGAAACAATTCAATTATCTACCAATTTGAATTGAGTTCAAGTAATCGGAGAATTTCCGAGTTATTACTTATATATATTACTTACTATATCAAATTACTGATTCGAATAATGCATAGACTGTTTATAATATTTCGTGTGAAACAAAATTATTGTTGATAAAAATGAACATGTAATGAACTGAAATATTGATTCGAATAATACATTGTTATTTGAATTATGAAAAATGCATTCACATGCATAAACTGTTTATAATATTTCGTGTGAAACAAAATTATTGTTGATAAAAATGAACATGTAATGAACTGAAATATTTTTTGAGTCAATTATCTAGCAATTTGAATTGAGTTCAAGTAATTGGAGAATTTCCGAGTTATTACTTACTTTCAGTTTTGAATAGTGAATCTATTGAGCAAGTTCTCCCTCTCTCGTATGATTTTATAACCTGAAACAAATAAGAGTCTAATGAAATATTTTTTCAACAGAAACGTGTGCGGGAAGAGAACTCATCCATGCTACCGCTGATGGAGGAGGTGCGGCGAAGGGAGGAGGAGGAGGAAGCGGAGAACGAGATGGACGTGGAGACGGAGGACTTGCTCGCCATTATAAATCATACTGAGAAACCGTGGATGCCTCTCCGGCAGTTGGTGGAGGACACGGCGTACCCCATCGTGGGGGTACGGGAGATTACAAACCAACATGGTCGCCGGGTAATTTTAAAAGTGCATTTAACATCTGTATGGCTGACGGACATATACATGCCGGAGAGGTATAGCTGCGGTTTGACGTCCAAAGACATTGAACATTTTAACAAAAATTGAAAATCCCTATGTCTGTTTGTGAAGCATGTTAATGCTTTTTTGACAGACATAAATATTGTTAAGTGCAAAATTAGCAAATTTGGCATTTAACAATATTTATGTCGGTGAGCATTAACATGTTTTGCATTAAATATGTATAAATTTGTTATGTAATAGTAGTGTTCAATAAAATGTGTGCATATTTGATAAAAAATTGTTTTCAATTCTTACCTGTTGTTGCCGTTGTTGATAAGTTCGTAATGAATAGTAGAAACACGCAGAAGAAGAAATGCTTCAGCTGCTCTGTTGTGAATGATATTCAAATAAGGTGAGTGCGTCTTTTAAAGTTTGTTGCGAGCATGCTCACTAGTCTTTTCCGCTACACACACACACACACACACACACACACACACAGCCGTGCAGGCAAGCGCTGGCGGCTTCTTGCTCCCTCCTACATTAGCAAGTGTTCGCACGTGCTCCTACAGATGTGGGTGGGCCAGCATCATTTCTCCCCTTTTCAAATCGCATTCACCTTTCAGATTTGAAATAATATTCTTATCATTTGAGCAATGTATCATAGCAATCATGGTATGAATTCACTTCCAACTCGATTGGAAATTAAACCAATTCAAGTTGGTGTATTGATTAATTAACCTCAGTTAATGTTAAACCATTGAGTTGAAAGGTAATGAAAAATGGTATGTAGGAGAAAAAAGCTGAGTTTAAGGAAACGGGGTAGAGGAATCTTGAGTTCAGCGGCAAGAGTTTTTAAAGGTGTGTCAGGTTTGGCAGGTAATGTGACATCAACTATTTTAAATAAGGTAATTGATAACCTGGGGGAAGAAAAGCATATTCCGGGATACGAGTGGTGTGGGCCGGGGACCAAGGTTAATGAAAGGTTAAACAGAGGTGATCAAGGTATAAATTCATTAGATAGAGCTTGCAAGATACATGATAAAGCCTATACTCAAAATAGCGATAATAAAACTCGTGCGGTAGCCGACAGAGCTCTAGCAAACGCTGCATGGGACATTTTCAAAAATCCTCAAACACCCCTTGCCGAGAAAGCACTTAGCTATCTTGTTACAAACGTCATGAAAGCTAAAGCGGCGTTTGGTGGGTCTTTGAGAAAGAAGAAGAAGAAGAAGAATGAGAGGAGAAGTTATAGTAACGAAATTAGACGCAAAGCTATAGCTCAGTTGAAAAAGCATATTGCAGGAAAAGGATATTTTTTGAAGCCTTTTCCTAGTATTAGTGGGGGAGAGTTCCACCCCTACCCCCATCATCATATGGAGTGAGTTTATTCCCTCAAGTTAAGAAACGTAGAACAACAAAGAAGAGTAGGAAGAAGAAGAAGAAGAAGAAGGCATGAATATTGAAGGAGAATTGAGTAATTATGATTTGATTGATTGGTCGAAATTATTACAGATTCAGCTAAGAGGCATATATATGCTAGATGCATTACCCAAAAAATTCTAAAAAACGAGAATGCCATTGTGAATTTAGCAAGGGAAAGCAAGGATGGCACACATTGGGTAGCATATAAGAAAGTTGGTTCTAATGTTTGGTATTTTGATCCAATTGGAAATTTACAACCTCCATACGAATTGGACAAATATTGGAAAAAAGAAAATGGAGTAAATATATTTTATAATGTAGAGCATATGCAACCATTAAATAGCGATTTTTGTGGTCATCTTACATTATTGTTTCTTGCAAATCAGTTGTAATTAAGTGTCTGTGGTGAACACACAAGATGGTGGTTATTACATTACGATCTAACACGAGTAACCTCTATGAACATTTACAAGAAATTATAGAATCGGATAAAAATCGTGAATGGGAAATTGGATTGATTAATTTTTCCAGTTACAATAGTATTGCAAACTTAACAAAGGAACAAATTCCAGCTTCAAATATGGTGATAGATTAATCGAGTTGGATACTGGTGCATATGAAGTTGAGGATATTATAAAATCTTTAAAGAATAAATTGAATATTGATGGCAAGAAGAATAAACTTATTATACGTGCAAACGTAAATACTATGAAGATTGAAATTCATTCTGATAAACCCATTGATTTAACACGTTCTGATTCGATTGCTAAGATACTTGGTTTTGATAATGTTGTTTTGCAGCCAAATAAATGGCATTATTTCAAACATTTGGTTAACATAACAAGCGTTGACAGTATTGTAGTTGAGTGTAATTTAGCTTGCGGCAGTTACTCTGAGGGAAAACAAAAACATATAATCTACGAATTTTTACCAAAGGTTCCTAGCGGTTATTTAATAAACGAAGTACCATCACCGATTATTTATGTACCTTTGAATACGCATCGAATTCAAACTATTAATGTAGAGGTAACGGACCAGAACGGATCGTTTATTGATTTCCGCGGAGATACAATTACAATTAGGTTGCACATACGTGAAAAGTAATGGGTTATCTTATTTTCAACCCACGTTCGAATGAGACCAATCAAGTCATTAGAGAAAGGAACGCGATAGCGACAACACCTGAAAAAAAATGTGCTTTGTCGGCTAAAAGCGCAAGAATATTAGAAAAGTTGGGTTTTATAGTTGATTGGCGAAATGTCAGGAGGTCCCGCAGCAATTAGTGAAATTCTGGATGTGGAGACAGACCTTCAGTTTTATAATGATATTACTAAATTCCAATTTCACACTCATACAGTTTATTCGGGACAGGAAATGAAAAACTCTGACGAGGCACGTATTGGCATAAATTCTTTAGATGTCTATTCTTTACCTTGTAAATCATTCATATTGTTAACTGTACAAAACCGGGGACAGACCCAGCCGATGCACCAGTTGCAGCAGACTATAAATTAAGCAGTAACGTAATCGGCAACCTCTTTGACGAAATACGATATGAATTAGCAGGTCAGCACATTTCTAAATCAAGATTGATTGGATTAACATCCACAATTAAAGCTACATTCGTGAAAAATACTCTCGATAAAAACACATATCACTTGGCTGGTTTTGACAGAGCAGGATATGAGCTAACGGATAATACATTCACTTTCTGTGTACCGCTAAAATTAATCCTCCCGTTTTTTGAAGATTTTCAAAGAATAATTTTAAATTTGAAACAGGAACTCGTCTTATTGAGGTCACCGACAGATCTAAATTGTGTTGAGTCTCAAAGTGGAACAAGCGTTAGTGTGAAAATTACAAAACTGCAATGGAGAATGCCTTACATAACTTTAGAAGATCATGTAAGACTGAAATTTTTGAGACTGCTTGATGCTGACACTCCACTGAAATTAGGTTTCCGCCATTGGGAAATTTGTGAATTACCAAATTTGCAAAATTCACTTAACCATTCTTGGGCAGTTCGTACCACATCGAGTTTTGATAGTCCAAAATACGTTATAATTGCATTTCAAACTGATTGTAAGAATAAAATTAAAAAATCAATATCTAATTTCGATAGCTGCAGTATTTACAATGTTAAAGTATATTTGAACAGTGAGTATTATCCATATGAAAATCTGCTAGGTAAGAAGGAAGTTTTATATTGGATGTTCCTGGATTTCGTGCCCTCGTATTATAATCATTCAATCAATAGCGAACTCGGAACAGAAATCGATTTTAAAACGTTTTGTGAATCAACACCGCTGATTGTTGTAGATTGTTCACACCAACCAAGTCATTTGAAATCATCGACAGATGTTTGTATTGGAATGGAATTTAAAAGTGCAGTACCTGCAAATACTTCCGCCTATTGCATTTTAATTAGCGATCGTGTGATGGAGTACACACCTCTCACGAGCATGGTGAAAGAAGTTCAGTAATTTTATTGATAGAGCGTGCCGCCTATATAAGGTGTGCATTCTGCTCAATTTAGTTCATTATCAGTTTCACCTTTGAACAGGCAACATGTCCTATTCTTTGTGTTCTGATATTTTGGACAAGCCACAAACTCGCACTATTGGTATTCAGTGCAATCTTGATAGTTTCTATTATGAAGCAAGTACACCGAAGCTGCTGGAGGTGGAGGAGGAGGAGAAACGAGAAGAGGAGGAGGAGAAACGAGAAGGATTCGAGGAGTCCGCCGCCGCCGCTGAGGGGAGGGAGAAAGACAAAGGATTCAACGAGGTCGCCGAAGAGAAAGAAGTGGACAAGGAAGCGAGTGCGAAAATTGCTACGGTTGATCTTCACTGGTTTAAACAAGATTGTAATCAAATTATTGTGAAAGAACTTGCCATAATTGATCAGTTTAATAATTATATTGTGTTCCATTTCAAATCACCATTTGCAAAGACAGAATTGAGTGCAAAATTGTATAACGATGTAACATGGTTAGAACGTCACTATCATAAAATAAAATGGGAAGATGGAGATTTAGAATACAGTGAGTCATTAATACGTGATTACCTTGCAGCTTATGAGAAAATTTTCACAAAAGGAACTGAGAAAGCAAAGTTTTTAAGAAGATTGCATAGCAACGTTCAATGTATACCAGAGGATTTTCCAAAACCTGATTTCAGCTTTTTCACTAGTTCATGGTGTTATGCTGCGTGCAACATTCATAAAAATAGACCACATTCTCGCTGTGCTTTATTCTCTGCCCAACATTATAATTCTTTGTTGTTTAAAAATATGTATCAAACAAATAATTCCTTGTGCGAAAACAATCGAATGCAAAGTATGAAAATGGCTCCAATGTACACGAATTCACAGAAAAGAAACTTTGCTTGTTATGGATTCTTCTACAACGGAAAGGATCTACAATGTGTTTATTGCCTGCATGCATTGAGACTGCATGAAGCGTGTACATGTTGTCTACCGTCAATTAATGAAGAAAGACCACTTAATTACTCTATAATAGTTCCTGCCTATACTTAGTTTTCTTCATTCGCTCAACAACGTGGATCCGAGAAAGTGGTTGGCTGCTGACAACGAATTGGAAGTGAGGTTAAAAAACTGTATTGATTGGTACGATGAGTGTGAAAGTGCAATTAGGAAATCAACTCCTGAAAATTATAGTTTGGCGAAGCAATTGAAAGACATTTTTCTAAGCACGGTTAATTTAAATGATATAAGAGACTATCTATGTTATTATCGTCCTCATAATTTGTGTATAGATAAGCTAATTAGAATTGAAGATGAAATTATGAATAGTTGTGTCGAAATGTGTAAATAAACGTTTTCTGCCTTCAAATGATTTTTCATTCCAATATCCCATTCACGTTTTTTAGTTTAGTTGCTGCTTAGAGCTAGACCAGACAACACGTGTGGGGTGATCTTTTTTATACAGACACGAGTCCCTATAACACGTGCATCTCATATCAATTTAGAAAGAGAGATATATCTTTCCCCCTCATTCGAGACACGTCAAACATCTGCGAGATGCAGTGTTATGGTTTTTCAAAATTCAAAAAATTAACTCGTCTCTTGATGTCAATTTCATTTAATGAATTTGATTCAATTGCAAAGAATATTAAATTTTCAACAGGATGTCAAGATGTTGATTTACCGTTAACAAAAACAGAAAATGTACACTTTTCGATTTTATCTGAGATTTTCGAACTGCTCAATATTCTAGACAGCGGACATCTACATTATGATTGTACAAATGATTTGTCATTATCTGTTGTTAAAAATTCCGATGAACTTTGGAAATGCTTGTACGATATTGCAGATAAAAAATGTAAAAGAACTTAGATCATTGTAGAGATTTATAGCATTAGATGCGAGAGAATTTCTCAATTCAATTAGATGTAGAGAGAGAGAGTCATTGACCTCACTCTGGATTCGCTAGTATAGAGTAATATGGATTCACTTTAATCTGTCAGAAAGGGAATTTTTTCCCTCATCTAGCATTCACTTCAATCTGTCAGTATAGCATTAGATGTAGAAATATGGATTCAGTTTAATTTGTCACCAAGGGAATTTCTCAAAGAGATTTTTTCCCTCATCTAGCATTCACTTCAATCTGTCAGTATAGCATTAGATGTAGAAATATGGATTCACTTTAATCTGTCAGTATAGAGAGGGAATTTTTCCTCCTAAAAGGGAAATTTTTTTTTCCCTCACCTGGGGAGAGAGAGAGAGAGATATCTCTTTTCATCCCCCTCACTGCCACTGGACAAGGGGAAGGGGAGAGAGAAAGAGAGAGAGAGAAAGATATATCTCTCTCTTTTCAACCCCCCCCACAACCACTGGGCAAGGGGAAGGGGAAATCTATTTTTAGAACACCCCTCACCATACAGGCGGGGGGGAGGGGAGGAGGGATGGACGAGGGGGGAGAGGGGGGAGGGGATTTCGAGCAAAAAAGCCCGTCTTAAATCTTAGTTTCCCTCTACTGTTCTTAGTGTGTGTAGAAGTGTGGGCTTAGACTTTAAAAGGCAGTCCATAATTGGCTGTCATAGATTGAAAAAACGGAACAATCGTCCTTCGGCTGGTATTGTCGTGAAGTTTTTGTGCCGAGATGATGCGGAAGCCTTGCTGCAAAAGCGGCACAACTTGAACACTGAGCATATCAGCATTGGTGGGCAAGCGATGCCGATCTATATCAATTGGTCGATGACTGAGTGGCGGAGGCAGCTGTTCGCCAAGGCTAAGAAACTGCAGCGAGATAAGGGTTTCAGATACGTTTGGGCTGATAGAAACGGAACATTGAAGATAAGGCCGACCGAAAGAGGCAGAATATTCGTTGTCAACTTGGAGGAGGACTTGCGGTGCTTTCAGGCTGATAGCGCTGGCAACGGAGGCTCCGATGGGTGCACCGACAATCGCTCTACTGATAAGTGATAACGCTTCCTAAAAATTGACCATCCCATTGCTATCTTTTGAATAGTCGAATTTTATAATGCAGTTTTGATTTATCATCTTGAACATTATTTTTCCACTTTTTTTACACAATTTTTTATGATTTTCATTTATTTATTATTATTTTTTTTTATTGAGGCCTCTTTATTATCCTGATTAATCTATTTATAATTCTGAATTACCCTTTGAGGACTGATTCATTTATTATTCAAGTGAAGTACGTTACATCTATGAACAGGTAACACATAAAACTGAGTTTCAATATAAATTAAAAAGACTAATATTATGCCCTTATATTCTTTTAATATTATGTACGAAGTTTAATATTACCTTATATTATAAACAATTAATTTTTGTCTAATATGTCTATAATATCTTGTATAAATTGTCTCTGGTTATTTGTTTTGTTTTTAGGCATATTTCATATTAGAAAGGTGCAACAACAAGATAATTTTGTTCTGCTTATGCTTGAAAATTTATTTCTGTCTAATAGGCATTTCATTTTCAGTTGAGTAATGGAGTTGAAGATTTTTTCCTTTCCATAGATTTTTTCTAAGTTCAGTGATCACATCTTAATATTTTTTTTTGTTTTTATTTTAATTTGATTTTTATTTTTTTTTTGTCATGATTGTACTTTTTTCTTTTATAATACTTTTAGTTAAATGCTTATTGAACAATTTTTATTGCTCTTTTGAATTTTGAGAAGGAGCGGCTGGTAGTGTGAGGTTTTATTTTTCTTTTTCATTTTTCATTCAATTTTTATTTTCAAAGAGAAAGAAAAACAAATCATTTTCATTTTTCTTTTTCCAATTTCCAATTCCCTTTTTTCTTTTTTATGTCCATAAATTCCCATTCATCTATCTACTATCAAAACGTTAGAGGACTTTGTACCAAATCATTGCACTTCTACACATCATTGCTGAGTACCGATTAAGATGTTATTGTTTTGACTGAGACTTGGTTACATAGTGGTATAAAGAGCTGTGAGCTTTTCGACGATCGCTATTCGGTTTATCGGAGTGACAGGTGTGGGGGTGATGGCCGTCTGAGGGGAGGTGGTGTGCTTATTGCAGTTAAGAGAACGTTGCAAGCTGTTCTGTGCGATGAGCTCTCTAAAGAGTTCAACGAATATGACTCTGTCGCAATTAAAGTAAAGTTAAATGCAACCTATTGCTACATAAATGCCGTTTATTTTCCCCCTTCAACCCATTCAAATATTCTTCTCCAGTACGCTGAATACGTGGAATCTCTTAGTAATCTACTTAATGGTAATTTTATGATTATTGGAGACTTTAATTTAACAGAGATTTCCTCCTCCGATTATGATTTTTCTATTGGCTCAGTAAAAGCAAGAATTTTGTATAACTTGATGTATTTTTATGACCTCAACTCTTATAGCTCAGTTGTAAATGAACTTGGTAGGACCCTAGACCTTGTTTTAAGTAATTTCCCCATAAGCGTTGAAACGAATAATGATCCCCTCCTTCCTGAGGATGGCCATCATCCTGCATTGAGTGTTGATGCCTTGTATATTGCATTTTCTTCCGGGGATAATCCAAATAATTCCCTAGAATCTCGTTATAATTATGCTAGAGGTGATTTTTTCAGGTTATATTGTCTCCTAAGAGACAGTTGCTGGGACTCCCTATTTCACTGCACTGATGTGGATAGTGCTGTGGATGAACTATATAAGAAAATTTATTATTGCATGGATGAATGTATTCCAAAGATAATAAGTAAGAGAAAGAGCAGTAAATATCCTCCATGGTTTACTCCTGATATTGTTTGTGATCTAAAAGCGAAAAATAGGTATTCACGGAAAAGAAGATCTTCTCCTTACTATGATTATCTTTTCAGAACGTTGCGAGCTTCACTCAAAGCTTGGATTTCCCTTGCATATGATAATTATATTGCGGGTATTCAGGCTGGCATCAGAAGTGACGTGAAACATTTTTGGAATTACATTAATACCAAGAGAAAGACATCATTTGTGGAGTCATCCATGACACTAAATGGGGAGTTCTTCACTGGTTCTAGCATTGCCGAGGGATTTGCTACTTATTTTCAATCTGTATATGAGGCTGATGCACCAATCGCCCCTGGAGGGTGTGAGAGAGGGCCGGAGGTGTCTGGGATGTCTGGATTGATTGTTGATTTAGGTACAGTGTCTGGTAATGAGATTATTACTGCTATAGGTGCTTTAAGATCTGGCTGCTCTGAGGGCCCCGATGCAATACCTACATTTATTGTTAAAGGCTGTGCGGATGTTCTAGTAGCTCCCCTGCACTTTATTTTTAATCTATCTGTGAAAACTGGCAAATTTCCTCTGAAGTGGAAAACTGCTAGAATTACCCCTGTTTTTAAGTCTGGTAAAAGAGCTGATATTAGTAATTTCAGACCAATTTCTATCTTAAATTGTTTTTCAAAAATATACGAAAAAGTTTTACATTCTAATATTTTTAAACAGGTCAAGAGCATCATTGCGGATGAGCAGCATGGTTTTTTACCTGGTCGTTCAACTGTCACTAATCTAATGACCTTTAGTGATAAAATATCTCAAGTTTTGGATGGGGGAGGCCGTGTAGATGTTATCTATACGGACTTATCCAAGGCTTTTGATACTATTAGTCATGGACTACTGTTGAAAAAGCTTAGGCGGATTTGTTTTAGTGATAATTTAGTGAACCTCCTGCAGAGTTATCTGCAATCAAGAATGCAGTTTGTTATAATTCAAAATTTCAAATCCAAATCATTCATATGTGCATCTGGGGTACCTCAGGGTTCCAATCTTGGCCCACTTTTGTTCCTCTTGTTTATAAATGATGTCCCTGCTATTATAAAGAATAATTCTTCCTGCCTGATGTACGCAGATGACGTCAAATTGTTCAGGGAGATCAAGAATGTAAATGATGGGCTTGCTTTACAGGGCGATATCAACAATTTTTACCAATGGTGTGAAACTAATGGTCTGTAGATAAATGTTACCAAATGTAAGTTCCTAAGTTTCAATCGCCAATTGAGACAGCACATTAATATTTTCCACGTAAATAACAGGCCATTGGAACAGGTGACGAATTTCAAAGATCTTGGAGTGAATTTTTCTTCAGATTTTTCCTTCAATTCGCACATTGATTCAATAGCTGCTAGGGCCAACCAACAAATGGGGTTTATTCTGAGGACCTGTTCGCCCTTTAGTGATGTAGAGCCTTTGATTCTGATTTATAAGTCACTAGTGAGAAGCTTGCTAGAATATGCCTCAGAGATATGGAATCCATATCATATTAATAGAATAAATGTTCTAGAATGGCTTCAAAATAAGTTTTCAAGAATCATGTTCTATAAGAAATTTAATCGTTTTTGTCCGTTTGATTTCCCAACAGAGTCACTGAGAACTTTATTCCATATTACATCATTAAAAGTTGGGCGTGATGTTAGAGCACTTATTTTTCTTTTTGATCTCTTAAATGATGAATTTGATTCATCATACTTGCTATCTAAAATGAATATTTATATCTCACCTGTGGCTCGTTGATCTGAATTTTCTTTTCTGGTTCCTCGTTCCAGAACACTTAGAAATTACAATTCTCCTCTCAACAGAATTCAGAGAAGCTACAATAGTTTGTCCGGGCACCTAGATCTCTTCTGGTTCTCTTGCGCTAGATTCCGAAAAGCTCTATACAATGGTCTGGTCTGAGCATTGATATTGTGATCTGGTCTACATCGATCATTTTTTCATGTATGTGTGGGTGTGCATATGTTTTGGGACTTGGAACTCATTAATATGTTATAATTTGAGTACAACTTCTCAACTGATTTAGGTCTGGTACTAATATAACAACTGATACAATTATTATTCGGTTATAATTATTTAATAATTCATATTTCATAAAGCTATTAATCAAATATTGTTAATTTTGTTTGATCCAGAATTGAATGATAAGATCTAACTTCTTTTTTCTTTTTTGACAATTTCTTAGTCTTTCTCAATTAATTTGATAAGATCTAATAAGAAGGAACGATATCTCAGTAGAGTAAGATTGGGAAAACTGACGGACTTTTTTGCTCGAAATCCCCTCCCCCCTCTCCCCCCTCGTCCATCCCTCTGCCCCTTCCCCCCG
The DNA here is from genome assembly GCF_014356525.2 of Nilaparvata lugens. Classification (NCBI taxonomy): domain Eukaryota; kingdom Metazoa; phylum Arthropoda; class Insecta; order Hemiptera; family Delphacidae; genus Nilaparvata; species Nilaparvata lugens. The sequence continues at coordinate 31,214,316 of NC_052518.1, forward strand.
CCGGTAGGGTGGGGGGTGTTCTAAAAATAGATTTCCCCTTCCCCCTGCGCAGTGGAGGTGAGGGGGATAGAGAGAGAGAGATATATCTTTCTCTCTCTTTCTAAAAATAGATTTCCCCTTCCCCCTGCCCAGTGGTGGTGAGGGGGATAGAGAGAGAGAGATATATCTTTCTCTCTCTTTCTAAAAATAGATTTCCCCTTCCCCCTACCCAGTGGGGTGAGGGGGATGAAAAGAGAGAGATATCTTTCTCTCTCTCTCCTTGCCCAGGTGAGGGGAAAAAAAAATTCCCTTTTAGGAGGAAAAATTCCCTCTCTATAGTGACAGATTGAAGTGAATCCATATTTCTACATCTAATGCTATACTGACAGATTGAGGTGAATGCTAGATGAGGGAAAAAAATCTCTTTGAGAGGGAAAAATTCTCTACTGTCAAATTAAAGTGAATCCATATTTCTACATCTAATGCTATACTGACAGATTGAAGTGAATCCATATTTCTACATCTAATGCTATACTGTCAGATTGAAGTGAATCCATTTCGCTCTAATGCTATACTATGATGCCGGGCTCACTTTGAGAAATTCCTTTGGTGTCAGATTAAAGTGAATTCATATTTCCACATCTAATGCTATACTGTCAGATTGAAGTGAATCCATTTCGCTCTAATGATATACTACGATGACGGGCTCAAGAGAGAGAGATCTCCTTCTTTTACTCGTGGCATCTCTTTCCCGCACCCTTCTTTATTACGAAAGGCGAGTAAGGAAGAATGTTATACTAAGGAATCTAGATACGCTCCCCTCGCTTCTCACAACCAGCAGTCTAGCCACTTGCTTTCTCCTTCTTTTACTCGCTCCATCTCTTCCCCGCACCCTTCTTTATTACGAAAGGGGAGTAAAGGAGACAAGAAGTAACTATCTTCCATTTTGATCGATCGTTCCTATACTGACAGATTAAAGTGAAACGTATCTCTCTGGCCCAGCATCACGAAAGGCGAGTAAGGAATCTAGTATAAGTTTTATAATGAGTCATATTATGTTTGCTTTCCAACTGACAGTCAAGAGTTCAATCAAACTGATTATGAATGTGTAAAAAATTGAGCTCTTTTGCTGTACAAACATGGCAGTCGTTTTTTTTAAAGTGATTTCTCCGACAATATGTAAGTATAATTGGAATGTGCTAGCATATCCAAAAATACTTACACATTCTCAGACCTATTTCACTCGGGACGGAACTCAACGTCTATAGTTACCATGAAACTGCCTTAAGAAGATACGATTTCCGCTCACATTTAATTGCCATGAACGAGAATTAAAACTTCTGATGTTATTCTCATTCAAAACCACTGAATATTCTTTCGGCAACTTGATAGTATGTTTAAAGCCGGCTTCACTATCAATATCGATAATTTTAAGGTGAATTTCACCATTATCGGCAAATGTTACCTTTGTTACCACAAACCAATCATAGACATAAAATTCAAAACCCCAATCAACTACTGGATTTGCATCTACAGACAACCCATTGAAACTTGTGCAGTCAAAATAGTTAGTCATCATGTTGTCACTTCACCTGTTTAGAGTAAAGTGACGCGTGCATTCGCTCGCGTGTGCCTCATCTAGTCACATCTGCTCTGCTCCCTGTGAGGTCCCTTTCTAAGCTCGATAACTCCTGCACCGAAAACCGTTACATGAAAAAATGTCTAAATCGATTTATGTGACAAGTGTTTAGTCATTAAAGCTACTTCACTCTCTCTCACACATCCTTTAAAAGATTTATCGACATACTCAAAAATGTCTAGGGTGTGAAATTTGAAACTATAGGTCTGTACTTCTCTCTCTCACACAAGTGTTTATACAATCAATCACGGAGGTGTAGACTGAAACAACATATCGTTCACTCTCTCTCATAATATGTCAACCTTTTACAAGATTTATGCATGTATCAGATTGCTATGTGCTTATAACATTGCTTGAATGATAAGAATATTATTTCAAATCTGAAAGGTGAATGCGATTCGAAAAGGGGAGAAATGATGCTGGGCCACCCACATCTGTAGGAACACCTGCTAATGTAGGAGGGAGCGAGCGCTTGCCTGCACGGCTGTGTGTGTGTGTGTGGTGTGTGTGTGTGTGTGTGTGTGTGGTGTGTGTGTGTGTGGTGTGTGTGTGTGTGTGTGTGTGTGTGTGTGTGTGTGTGTGTGTGTGTGTGTGTGTGTGTGTGTGTGTGTGTGTGTGTGTGTGTGTGTAGCGGAAAAGACTAGTGAGCATGCTCACAACAAACTATAAAAGAGGCACTCACCTTATTTGAATATCATTCACAACAGAGCATCTGAAGCATTTCTTCTTCTTCTGTGTGATATTCATTACGAACTTATCAACAACAACAACAACAACAACAGGTAAGAATTGAAAACAATTTTTATAGAAACAATATTACAATTTATTGATCTATTCACACATACATACAATTCGTAACACATAGGTCATATGTATACAGATATAAAAATTGTTAAGCAATAACAATTTTTATATCCGACCAATTTACCGACTTATGTGTTACTAGCAACACATAATTTTTACAGTTGATGTTAAAATGTTCTATTTTTTCTCTGCTAATGCAGGAAGCAAATCTTTGAGGTAGATTTGCTTCCTGCATTCCTTATTTTTAAAATTACACGTCGACCATGTTTATTGGTATGCTCCCTGCGCTGATAATGGGGTAGGGTACATCCTCTTTCAACTCTCTCAGTGGCACCCAGGGTTTGGGTGCAGACTGATTGATGAGTTGAACAGAGTCCATCTCCCTCCTCTCATCCTCCTCTGCCCTCTGCACTTCCTTCATCAGGGTGACAAGTGATGACTCGTTCTCCACTGCAGCACGTTTCTGTTGAAAAATATTTGATAAGTGTCTTATTTGTTTCAGATTATCATCAGATCAGATTTGTCAAATCATACTAGAGAACTTGATCAATAGATTCACTACACAATCTCAAAGTGAGTAATTGCAGAATCTGCCAACACTAATATCTTGTAATTCAATTGTATCTCTAATCAGTTCAAATAATATTTCCTTGTTATCAAATAATTTATGCATGAGCGATTACTTTTAACACTAATATCTTGTAATCCAATTGTATCTCCAATCAGTTCAAATAATGTTTCCTTGCTATCAAATAATTGATGCATGAGCGATTACTTTTAACACTAATATCTTGTAATTCAATTGTATCTCTAATCAGTTCAAATAATATTTTCTGTGATCAAATAATTTATGCATGATTGATTACTTTAAACAATAATTCTTTGCTATCAAATAATAATAATCAAAGACTTGTATGTGTACAGATTTTTTTTTTCCAATGATCGATTGTTTTATAAAAAAATCTGTACACATACAAGTTAATAATATTTGTTGAAACTGACCTTTGTTTGAGGGAAGATTGTATCATCCTCATCCCCGCTAACCTCAGGCTCGTCCCCAAACACCAACTTCCTCTTCGCCTGCTTCTTCCTCTCATCATTTTTCCTCTCCCTACATTTTCCTCTCATCACTTCTGTTTATATAGCATACGTTTCTCTCTCTGTTCCAGGCACGTGCGAGCGAGAGCGAGCTACAAGGCGAAAAAAATTCGAATTTCTCCCCCAACAACACGTGCTCCCAGATCGTTATCAGATTGTAAGTATCCCACACACGATCATTTTTCAAATAGCATCCATGTGTTAGAAGACGAAAAAATCTCCTCTAGAACTCTGCATGACACTTCACCTGCTAGAAGCTGAAATCCCCATGTCAACTCACTTAAACATATTTCTAATATTATTAAATATTTCACAACATTTCAAGATAGAGGCTCACTTTTTTGAATAGCATTCTCGATTGATTTCTAATATTATTAAATATTTCACAACATTTCAAGATAGAGGCTCACTTTTTTGAATAGCATTCTCGAATGATTGATTTCAGTTCAGTTATTAAATATTTCACGACATTTCAACATAGAGGAATAGCATTCTCGATTGATTTCTAATATTTCACAACATTTCAAGATAGAGGCTCACTTTTTTGAATAGCATTCTCGATTGATTTCAGTTCAGTTATTAAATATTTCACGGCATTTCAACATACAGGAATAGCATTCTCGATTGATTTCTAATATTTCACAACATTTCAAAAAAGAGGCTCACTTTTTTGAATAGCATTCTCGATTGATTTCTAATATTATTAAATATTTCACAACATTTCAAGATAGAGGAATAGCATTCTCGATTCAGTTATTAAATATTTCATTGTTTTCACAGCATTTTCTCACCTCTCAACTCGAGTTCCGAACCTCATAACCAGTTGAGCTCTCGTCGAGACAACACAGCTGAGAGGAATCAATCATAGGACGGTATCTACACCTGAGAGGAATCAATCATAGCATAGCCCGCTATCTACACCTGTAGCCTGCTATCTACACCTGTAGCACGCTATCTACACTCGAGAAGATTCACGCAGCATCAACCACTACATGTAAGTACATTTTTACTTTGATTTTATCCTCTGAGGAGGAAAATAGTCCTCCGAGTACAGGTTTTCTCCTCCGAGGACAGTTTTTCTCCTCTGATGACTATTTTTCTCCTCCGAGGACTATTTTTCTCCTCCGAGCACAGTTTTTCTCCTCCAAGGAGAAAAAACCTTCTACAATATACTACATGCATGCGATTTATCTTTAGAATATAATATATCCGGAACATCCATGCCCCGCTCTTCTTTCTCACACTCATCGTATAAACAAAACGGTAAATGTATTACTTTTTCAAATGGATTTTCCATAATATATTTACAATAGACACATTGCAGATAGAATGGATTTTTATGTAAGAAATAACCATTTCTCGCAAAATACTCTGCTTTATTGCATAATGATTTACAAAAGTCACAATGATGTTGCTTTTCAAAGTACTCTCCTTGAACGGATGAATCTTCTACACAATTAAAAGTTGAATATCTTTCTTCATATTCTCGTAGAATATTATTATCGTAATTCTCCTCTTCAATTGTTATATTATCTTTCCTTCTACAGTTTGGACTGTACCTTGCATGTTCTATTGCTGGTATGTCACTTTCCTCCCATTTTCCCAAATAAATTGAACAAAATACACATCGCACAATGTCTGGTGGAGATGAGAATATAAATCCCTCTTTCGCCATGTTTTCCGCGGACAAATGCGGAGAAGATTTCAACCATCTTTTATCAAAAGATAATAATCTTAATCTTTCATGCAACATTATGTGATCTTGAGATATCATTTTCACACACCCTTCTTCTACCAATGTCAATTCACAACTAAACATGTTGTTGTACTCTATCTCATCCTGATCGTTTTGTTTTTCAGAATCATGCTAAGGGAACGCAGACTACGTGGTATCAATTCAAGCGCAGCCCGCCATCGCATCACCCTCGATGACGAGGATATCGACATCACCAGCGTTCTTGAGAGCTCAAAACGTCGAGTTTTCGATATAATTAGGGAACATGCGGCACGCTATGATGGGAATGTTAAGTGGTTTATAGTCCTCAATGTTTTGCTGTATAAATTAGTGGTGGTGGATGACAAGCAGGTTGGTGACTCTGTCTCATCTCTAATAAATCTACATAGTTACTCCAACATAGCGCTAAACGTGCTTGAGAACTATGAAGATTTTAATGAGCATTTCATGTTAGCTGTGAGAAAAATCCTCACATCTTTTGAAAATTTCGTAAGATATGGGAGTGGATGGGTGCTAAAGAAAATTGAATCACTGGATGTGAACGTGATTAAATTTAATCCTATATACACATCCAGTTTCATTCAAACACCGCAGTTTTTGAAAAACAAAAAATGTATTATAAATGTGAAAAATCTCTCTGACGAAAAATGCTTTTTATGGTCAGTGCTCGCGTATTTCCATCAGAAGCCAAGGAACTCGGACTTAAGTGTAAAGTATTTGAGCAAGTTTGCTCACACACTTAATACGCGAGGTGTAAATTTCCCGGTGACGACACGCGATATTAAGAAATTTGAAATACTCAATCCGGACATTGCAATTCACGTCATCGCATACGAGAACAAAAAGTTTTTCCCCTTCCGTACAAGCATTTTCCGCACGCGTAAACACCAAATTAATCTTTTAATGCTAAAAGGCGATGCAGGAAAAACTCATTTCTGTTTAGTAAATACCGTGAATGGGAAAAACGGGCTATCTCGTCTTCTCTCCCACCTTTCAAAATCCCACGGACAAGTACATGTTTGTAATTTCTGTTTTCACCGGTTCACATCAGACAAAACTCGAAATGTAGACGGTAAAGCAAATTTGTTGAAACATATGGAACTTTGTTCCAAGTTTGAATCTCAGCGCGTTTCATATCCTAAACGCGGAGAGACAATTAAATTCAAGAAACTAGGCGCGACGTTGAAGAAAAAGTACACCATTTACGCGGATTTAGAAACATACGTTGTGAATATTAATGATGATGACGATGATGTTGATTGTGATGAAATTACTCGTAGTTACACAAAGAAAACGGCGCATCATATTCCCTGCGGGTATTGTTTCGTTGTTATAGATGTTAACGGGGAAATCGCCTACGGACCTGTACTCCATAGATCGAGTAGTTTAGACGAAAAAATCATGGAGAAATTTCTTCAGGAAATTACAGATCTCGGCGACATTTTGTATGAGGATATGAAACGAGAAATTCCGATGCAAGCTTTATCCGAAAGTCAAGAGCGTGAATTTCAAAATTCAGTAAACTGCGGGCTTTGTGCTGAACCGTTTTTAGACAGCGATATTAAATGTCGTCACCACACGCATGAAACCGGTAATTACTTGTGTGCGGCACATGTTTCTTGTAATTCAACAGCTCGTACTCCGGAGTACATATCGTGTTATTTTCATAATTTCTCCGGTTTTGATTCGCATTTTATTCTGAAATCGCTCGGTAAATGTAAAAAAGAAATTTCCTGCATCGCAAATACGTCAGAGAAATTTTTGACACTTTCAGTAGGCAAAATTAAATTTTTAGATTCCTACAAGTTTATGTCTGAATCCTTGGAAGTATTGGTGCGTAATTTGGTAGAAAGTACAGACATGGAGAAGAAGTTCGAACGATTATTTTCGGTGTTTCATGATCCACCTCGCGAACACAGACAGCTCTTGTTGAAAAAAGGAGTATATCCCTACTCGTACATGAGCTGTCCCGAAAAATTCGCGGAAACATCGCTTCCCCCCATCGAATGTTTTCATAACGATTTAACTGATACACCTCTGTCTTGCGAAGAATATGAGCATGCGCAAAGAGTGTTCTCAACATTCAAGCTGAAAAATCTGGGTGAATATCACGATTTTTATTTATGTTTAGACGTAATGCTATTAGCAGTAGTTTTTGAATCCATGAGGTCTACGCTTTTTAGCTCATACGGCCTCGATGTGACCCATTTTGTTTCTCTCGCGCACTTCACCTGGAATTGCATGCTGAAACACACTAAAGTCGAACTGCAATTACTTACAGATCCTGACATGCATCTTATGTTTGAGGCAGTGATGAGGGGTGGGGTGTCATTCATCGGTAAACGTTATTGCGAAGCAAATAACAAACATCTACCCGAAACATACGATCCTTCAAAACCGTCTAATTATCTGCTTTATATCGATGCAAACAGTTTATACTCGGAAGCTATGAGCCGAAGCTTGCCTGTTGGAAATTTCAAATTCCTCTCAGAGGAAGAAATTTCCAGCCTTGATTTCGCAAATTTGGACACCAATTCAGAAACCGGATATATAATAGAATGTGATCTCAAGTACCCTCAAGAGTTACATGATAAGCATGCGAGCTTCCCCCTTGCACCTCTCCACCAAACGCCACCACGCAAATTGCTGTCGAACTACCAAACAAATGAGAACGGTCAAACTGGAACCAAAAAGCTCATGAACACACTTTTCGATCGTGAAAAGTATATTGTTCACTATGTCAATTTAAAGCTCTACCTTCAGCTCGGTTTGAAATTATTGAAAGTGCATCGCGTCATTAGCTTTTCCCAATCTCCCTGGCTGAAAAGCTACATTGACTTCAATATCCGGAATAGACAGAACACGAAAAATAAATTTGAAATATCCTTCTTTAAGGCCTGTTGCAATTTGATTTTTGGTAAGACAATTCAGAGTAGTCGTAAGCAAATGAATGTTAAAATTATCACGGATGAAAAACGGTTAGATAAGTACATTTCAAATCCACTATGTAAACGCTGGCAAATAATTAGTCCAAACGTGATCGCGGTTTTCTCTCGCAAGTTGGAACTTAAAATGAACAAGCCTGTCTATTCCGGCTTTTCCGTACTGGAGTTGAGTAAATTCCATATGTACGATTTTTTCTATTGCAAATTACAAAAAATTATACCGTGGGATCGTATAGAACTGTGTATGACTGACACCGACAGTTTTCTTCTAAACCTTAAAGTCGAAGATGTGTATCAGTTGATTAGAGAAAATTTGACCCTTTTCGATACTTCTAACTATCCACCTTCCCACCCTTGCTTTTCCATGGAGAGAAATAAAGTTGTAGGAAAGTTCAAGGATGAGACCGGGTCAAAGCCTGTCCATAGATTTCTTGGACTTAGATCCAAACTTTACTCATATTTAGTATGTAACGAGAATGAAGAACCTGTAAATAAATGTATAGCAAAGGGTGTACAGAGCGGAGTGAAATGTAGAAAGCTTAATTTTAATTTATATATGAAATCATTGTTTGAACGTAGTGAACATGTAGAAAAATTTAATATGTTAAGATCCTATAATCACACCATGTATCAGGTTGAATGTGCAAAAATCTGTTTGAGCCCTCATGATGATAAGAGGTATATTGCTGAGAATGGTGTTGATACTCTCCCATTTGGACATTATAGAGTGCCAACTGTGAACTGATTGGTCAGTATGTCCCATGACAATCATCCGACACCACTGATTTTGATTTGTCTGTTGTAAATATCATGAATATTATTAGATCTAAGTTAGCTTTAGAGCTTCATAGCGTACCACGTGTGAACTATCCCACTCGCAAATATGAGTTGAAAAGTGAAAAAGACTTGCTTCAAGCCGATCTCATTGAGATGACAAGTTTATCACGTTTTAATAAGGGTTACAAATATATCTTAGCTGTTATTAATTGTTTTTCAAAATTTGCATATTGTGTACCATTAAAAGACAAGACAAGCCAATCTGTATTTAACGCTCTCGAGCCATTTATTTCTAAAAATAAAGGAGTTAAGCTGTTCCAAACAGATCAAGGAACAGAATTCTTTAATTTAAAAGTCAAAGCATTATTAGATAGATATAGTATTAAACATTATCATGTTTTTAGTGATAAGAAAGCCTCCATAGTTGAAAGGTTTAATAGAACACTTGAAGCAAAAATTTATAGATATTTAACTGAACATGGAACCAAAAACTGGATATCACAACTAGACAGTTTAGTTCGAGATTATAATGCAACAATGCATTCATCCATTAGAATGAAACCTAAAGATGTGGAGAAAAAAGATCATAATCATGTTTTAATGTCATTGAATTCTGCATTCAATAGATGATATAAATTGAAAAATTCAAAACCGAAATTTAAGCTAGGAGATGTTGTACGAATCTCAAAGAAAAGGGTTCTTTTCGATAAATCTTATAACATAAACTGGAGCGCAGAGTATTTTGTAATTCATTCTATATTTCCTTCTCAACCTGTAACGTATAGCTTGCGAGATCTAAACGGAGAAGTAATTAGTGGTAGGTTTTATGCAGAAGAAATTAAAAAAACACAATTAAATGAATCGGAGAGACAAGTGTATTTGATTGAAAAAATATTAAAACGTGATAAAAAAGGATTGTTAGTGAAATGGATTGGGTTTTCAACGCCTAGTTATATTAGTAAGGATCAACTATTAGATGAAAAATAATCTTTTTTAATATATTGTAAATATCATGTAAATTTATTGTAAATAATCTATTGTAAATATCATGTACATTTATTGTAAATAATCTATTGTAAATATCATGTACATTTATTGTAAATGATCTATTGCAAATACATTCCATTCAGTGTAAATATGACAAAGATTTGGTGTAAATATAATACGTCTCTATCAAAAAATGCTTCTCAGTTTCATTTTAATCTGAAGTTTTATTTGCTAAGGCTCAAGCAACACATGCGTTCTCGTGAAGAGGGTGCGGGAGAGAGAGGGGGAATTGAAGTGAGAAACTTCTATCAGTGCATTGAAAGGGGAGAGCGAGAACCTGTCACTTGCATCCCGATGTGATAAGCTATACACAGCCATGTGGTGTGTAGCGCACAACCTCCTCCTTGATAACTTACGAAAAATGATTGGTTCCTTATCAGATCACATGCTGTACACGTGACTAACATGAGTAATATCCCGATAGTAAATTCCGACAATGTTATAAGAGAGAAAGAAATGCCAACATGGTGTAAAAATGGTAAGTTATTACCACATAATGCAAGGATCCTTATAATAGGCTCTTCAGGTTGTGGCAAGACCAATTTACTATTTAATTTAATTTTTTCAAAGAATGGGTTGAGATTTAAAACTATATACTTGCACACGAAGAGCGAGTATCAAGATAAGTACTTGTTTTTGAGAAAAGTCTTTTCAAAAATGAAGGGTATTGAATTTCATATAAACAGCAATTCGGAATCTATAGCTCACCCCAACAAAATTCAACAATTTTCTCTTGTCATATTCGACGACTTCCAACTTAATCACGTACCTCAAATAAGAGAATATTTCACCATGGGTCGACATCGTAATATTGACACAGCATATTTAATTCAGAGTTATGGAGCTACACAGAAACATTTCACTAGGGACAACGCAAATATGATTATAATCTTCAAGGTAGATTTATTGAGTCTGAAATTAATTCACAGAGATCTTGTTGGAGCAGATATTCCTTATAAAGATTTCGTTAAACTTTGTCATACAGTTTGGAATCGTAAACCTCATAATTTTCTAACTATTATGACCGAGTGTGGAATTAATAGCGGCAAGTACCAAGATTCGCTCGATACGTTTCTTACCATTCAGTAGAGATTAATTCTTTGTGCAGTCATGTTGTCTAAAACACGCAGCAGGAAGCTGAATAGAACGAACGTTGGTTTAATCGAAAAGATTAAGAAATTGAGAAAAGTAATTAGAGAGAAGCATAAAAGCTTAGTCAATTTTGAAAAGCGATCGGAGGAATATAATAGGAAAACGCTCTCCCCGTTGATAGAGCCCATAATTGAACTGGGAAAAAACAAATTCTCACACTCTGGTGTAAAACCAAAAAAGGAAGAAGTAAAAGAGGAACAGAGTATGGATATTGATGATAATAAGGAGGGGGATGAACGGAGTTATGAGAGTTCAACAGACAATTTTTTAAGCTCGACTAAATTTGAAAACAGTTTACTTGGTTCTAGCAGAAACGACGATGTGCTGTCACAATATCTAAAAACGTTTCATGCGGAAAAAATGAATAATTCAATCAGTTATGGAATTTCATATAATTCTAAAGATGATGTGTATTATATTGGAAATCAGCAAGTAATATTCGATAACGGTTATATAGATATTGATAGTGAAAGATTTCGATTAACACACGGTCTACTTGAGTTATTATTCAGTGCGAGACCAAACTCAAATCTTTATAATCAGAGAGATCTGGATAAGTATAAAAAAATCTTAACACTTACAAGTATACATTTAGATTGAAGAGGCTATGTTAAACGAAATCAGGGAATTAAATCGCAAATGATTCAAAAGTTATTTCCCAGTAAAAAAATTAGTAAAAAGAAGGGTTGGGGTTTATTGAAATTTGCAAAAAATAATTCTCATGATAGAATTTATCAATACTTTGATAATTTCGACGAATTAGTGGAAAGATTAAATTTACTCTATTCCTCAAAAGCTAGTGGGAACAGTGGGCATGATGTGGAAATCGCGTCTATAATTGAAGAGCTAAAAGAAGCAAAATTAATTGTTTAGTGTCACGATGACTCTACATCGATTCGGACGAATTGATACGGGTAGTGCTAGCGGAGCTCTTGCTAATCTTACGTGTGATATTGACTCGATAACACAGAAAATAATTGAATCGATAAATCAACAAGGAATCAGCGAAGCTGTGGAATTTTATTTAGATTCGCAAATAACCAAACTCGTTTCGGAAAATACAAAGGATATTGGAGTGAGCATAATTGAAAGAGAACATATTCTAAGTACATTACAAAATTTCAGTGCTAATATCGATAAAGCTATTGGAGAGAGAACTCAAACTCTAGAGAGTGCATTAGGAGAAGTGAAAACTTTAACAGACAGCTTTTCATCTCAGTTGCTCAGTATTAACAACGATAAAGTTGATAAGGCTTATTTAGATGAAAAATTAAAAGCTGTATAAGATAAAATTAAGAATTTGGAGGTGCTGGACAGAAACTATCTCAATACTAAATTGAAACAACTTAGTACAGAAATTTTTACTAAAGTAAATGAAACACACCCATCGGCAATTGATAAGCAATATTTAGAATCTACTTTGCAGAAATTGATTAGTTCTTCATTAACAAAGGAAGAGTTTGAAAAACGATTATCTGAAATGGCGAGTGCAATAAAAGCTAATATTATGGAGGGTATTGAGCAGTTTATTACAAAAGATGCTATTGCTATTCTAATTAATCAAATTGCAGAAAAGTATGCAACTAAAAATGATATTGGAGATTTTATTAAGAAAAACGAGATGGCAGACGCTGTGAAAAGCGTTCGTGATGAAATAGCTGAGGCAATTAAAAATTCGGAAGAGGGTACTGTCATGAGACTGCAATGTTCGGCTCCATTCATTGACTACCTAAGTTTATTTATCCACAGAATCGCATTTGACATTGTATCAAAATATGCCGAGGTGTCTTTCCATATGAATTGGATTGAGGCAAAACAACATAACCTTACAGAAAATCAGGTAGTGCAAATTATCACAGAAAAAATGGATTTAGCCAAATATAAAGACTTTATATTGGCGCCGAAAACATAAAATCTTGAGTTGTGTGAGAGAGAGTGAACGATATGTTGTTTCAAATTTCAGTCTAGACATTTTTCACTATGCTTGATTGTGGTGTGAATTCATTTCCAACTCGATTGAATATTAAACCAATTCAAGTTGGTGTACCATAACCTCAGTTAATGTTCAACCATTGAGTTGAAAGGTAATGAAAAATGGTATGTAGGAGAAAGCAGAGTTCGAGGAAACGGGGTAAAGGAATCTTGAGTTCAGCGGCAAGAGTTTTTAAAGGTGTGTCAGGTTTGGCAGGTAATGTGACATCAACTATTTTAAATAAGGTAATTGATAACCTGGGGGAAGAATATCATATTCCGGGATACGAGTACTGCGGACCAGGATCAAAGGTTAATGAAAGGTTAAAGAGAGGTGATCAAGGTATAAATTTGTTAGATAAAGCTTGCAAGATACATGATATAGCCTATACTCAAAATAGCGATAATAAAACTCAGGCGGTAGCCGACAGAGCTCTAGCGAACGCTGCATGGGACATTTTCAAAAATCCTCAAACACCCCTTGCCGAGAAAGCACTTAGCTATCTTGTTACAAACGTTATGAAAGCTAAAGCAGCGTTTGGTGGGTCTTTGAGAAAGAAGAAGAAGAAGAAGGGGGAGAGGAGAAGTTATAGTAACGATATTAGACGCAAAGCTATAGCTCAGTTGAAAAAGCATATTGCAGGAAAAGGATATTTTTTGAAGCCTTTTCCTAAAATAACTAGTGGGGGGAGAGTTTTAATTCCACCCCTACCCCCATCATCATCATATGGAGTGAGTTTATTCCCTCAAGTTAAGAAACGTAGAACAACAAAGAAGAGTAGGAAGAAGAAGAAGAAGAAGACATGAATATTGAAGGAGAATTGAGTAATTATGATTTGATTGATTGGTCGAAATTATTACAGATTCAGCTAAGAGGCATATATATGCTAGATGCATTACCCAAAAAAATTCTAAAAAACGAGAATGCCATTGTGAATTTAGCAAGGGAAAGCGAGGATGGCACACATTGGGTAGCATATAAGAAAGTTGGTTCTAATGTTTGGTATTTTGATCCAATTGGAAATTTACAACCTCCATACGAATTGGACAAATATTGGAAAAAAGAAAATGGAGTAAATATATTTCATAATGTAGAGCATATGCAACCATTAAATAGCAATTTTTGTGGTCATCTTACATAATTGTTTCTTGCAAATCAGTTGTAATTAAGTGTTTGTGGTGAACACACAAGATGGTGGTTATTACATTACGATCTAACACAAGTGATCTCTATGAACATTTACAAGAAATGATAGAATTGGATAAAAATCGTGAATGGGAAATTGGATTGATTAATTTTTCCAGTTACAATAGTATTGCAAACATTAACAAAGGAACAAATTCCAGCTTCAAATATGGTGATAGATTAATCGAGTTGGATACTGGTGCATATGAAGTTGAGGATATTATAAAATCTTTAAAGAATAAATTGAATATTGATGGCAAGAAGAATAAACTTATTATACGTGCAAACGTAAATACTATGAAGATTGAAATTCATTCTGATAAACCCATTGATTTAACACGTTCTGATTCGATTGCTAAGATACTTGGTTTTGATAATATTGTTTTGCAGCCAAATAAATGGCATTATTCCAAACATTTGGTTAACATAACAAGCGTTGACAGTATTGTAGTTGAGTGTAATTTAGCTTGCGGCAGTTACTCTGAGGGAAAACAAAAACATATAATCTACGAATTTTTACCAAAGGTTCCTAGCGGTTATTTAATAAATGAAGTACCATCACCGACTATTTATGTACCTTTGAATACACATCGAATTCAAACTATTAATGTAAAGGTAACGGACCAGAACGGATCGTTTATTGATTTCCGCAGAGATACAATTACAATTAGGTTGCACATACATGAAAAGTAATGGGTTATCTTATTTTCAACCCACGTTTGAATAAGACCAATCAAGTCATTAGAGAAAGGAACACGATAGCGACAACACCTAAAAACAAACGTGCTTTGTCGGCTAAAAGCGCAAGAATATTAGAAAAGTTGGGTTTTATAGTCGATTGGCGAAATGTTAGGCGGGGGAGTGGCAGCAATTAGTGAAATTCTGGATGTGGAGACAGACCTTCAGTTTTATAATGATATTACTAAATTCCAATTTCACACTCATACAGTTTATTCGGGACAGGAAATAAAAAACTCTGACAAGGCACATATTGGCATAAATTCTTTAGATGTCTATTCTTTACCTTGTAAATCATTCATATTGATTGAGGGAACAGTTAGCTGTACAAAACCGGGAACAGACCCAGCCGATGCACCAGTTGCAGCAGACTATAAATTAAGCAGTAACGTAATCGGTAACCTTTTTGACGAAATACGATATGAATTAGCAGGTCAGCAAATTTCTAAATCAAGATTGATTGGATTAATATCCACAATTAAAGCTATATTGGTGAAAAATACTCTCGATAAAAACACATATCACTTGGCTGGTTTTGACAGAGCAGGATATGAGCTAACGGATAATACATTCACTTTCTGTGTTCCGCTGAAATTAATCCTCCCGTTTTTTGAAGATTTTCAAAGAATAATTTTAAATTTGAAACAGGAACTCGTCTTATTGAGGTCACCGACAGATCTAAATAGTGTTGAGTCTCAAAGTGGAACAAGTGTTAGTGTGAAAATTACAAAACTGCAATGGAGAATGCCCTACATAACTTTAGAAGATCATGTAAGACTGAAATTTTTGAGACTGCTCGATGCTGACAATCCACTGAAATTAGGTTTCCACCATTGGGAAATTTGTGAATTACCAAATTTGCAAAATTCACTTAACCATTCTTGGGCAGTTCGTACCACATCGAGTTTTGATAGTCCAAAATACGTTATAATTGCATTTCAAACTGATTGTAAGAATAAAATTAAAAAATCAATATCTAATTTCGATAGCTGCAGTATTTACAATGTTAAAGTATATTTGAACAGTGAGTATTATCCATATGAAAATCTGCTAGGTAAGAAGGAGGTTTTATACCGGATGTTCTTGGATTTCGCGCCCCCGTATTATAATCATTCAATCAATAGCGAACTCGGAACAGAAATCGATTTTAAAACGTTTTGTGAATCAACACCGCTGATTGTTGTAGATTGTTCACACCAACCAAGTCATTTGAAATCATCCACAGATGTTCGTATTGAAATGGAATTTAAAAGTGCAGTACCTGCAAATACTTCCGCGTATTGCGTTTTAATTAGTGATCGTGTGATGGAATACACACCTCTCACGAGCATGGTGAAAGAAGCTCAGTAATTTTATTGATAGAGCGCACCGGCTATATAAGGTGTGCATTCTGCTCAATTTAGTTCATTATCAGTTTCACCTTTGAACAGACAACATGTCCTATTCTTTGTGTTCTGATATTTTGGACAAGCCACAAACTCGCTCTATTGGTATTCAGTGCGATCTTGATAGTTTCTATTATGAAGCATGGTGCAGTACACCGTAGCCGCTGGTGGTGGAGGAGGGGAAACGAGAAGAGAAAGACAAAGGATTCGAGGGTACACCGAACCCGCTGCAGGTGGAGGAGGAGGAGAAACGAGAAGGATTCAATGAGGCCGCCGAAGAGAAAGAAGTGCACAAGGAAGCGAGTGCGAAAATTGCTACAGTTGATCTTCACTGGTTTAAACAAGATTGTAATCAAATTATTGTGAAAGAACTTGCCATAATTGATCAGTTTAATAATTATATTGTGTTCCATTTCAAATCACCATTTGCAAAGACAGAATTGAGTGCAAAATTGTATAACGATGTAACATGGTTAGAACGTCACTATCATAAAATAAAATGGGAAGATGGAGATTTAGAATACAGTGAGTCATTAATACGTGATTACCTTGCAGCTTATGAGAAAATTTTCACAAAAGGAACTGAGAAAGCAAAGTTTTTAAGAAGATTGCATAGCAACGTTCAATGTATACCAGAGGATTTTCCAAAACCTGATTTCAGCTTTTTCACTAGTTCATGGTGTTATGCTGCGTGCAACATTCATAAAAATAAACCACATTCTCGCTGTGCTTTATTCTCTGCTCAACATTATAATTCTTTGTTGTTTAAAAATATGTATCGAACAAATAATTTCTTGTGCGAAAACAATTGAATGCAAAGTATGAAAATGGCTCCAATGTACACGAATTCACAGAAAAGAAACTTTGCTCATTATGGATTCTTCTACAACGGAAAGGATCTACAGTGTGTTTATTGCCTGCATGCATTGAGACTGCATAAAGAGCGTACATGTTGTCTATCGTCAATTGATGAAGAAAGACCGCCTTATCACTCTATAATAGTTCCTGCATATACTTAGTTTTCTTCATTCGCTCAACAACATGGATCCGAGAAAGTGGTTGGCTGCTGACAACGAATTGGAAGTGAGGTTAAAAAACTGTATTGATTGGTACGATGAGTGTGAAAGTGCAATTAGGAAATCAACTCCTGAAAATTATAGTTTGGCGAAGCAATTGAAAGACATTTTTCTAAGCACGGTTAATTTAAATGATATAAGAGACTATCTATGTTATTATCGTCCTCATAATTTGTGTATAGATAAGCTAATTAGAATTGAAGATGAAATTATGAATAGTTGTGTCGAAATGTGTAAATAAACGTTTTCTGCCTTCGAATGATTTTTCATTCCGATATCCCATTCACGTTTTTTAGTTTAGTTGCTGCTTAGAGCTAGACCAGACAACACGTGTGGGGTGATCTTTTTTATACAGACACGAGCGGTTATAACACGTGCATCTCATCAATTTAGAAATCTTTCCCCCTCATTCGAGACATGTCAAACATCTGCGAGATGCAGTGTTATGGTTTTTCAAAATTCAAAAAATTATCTCGTCTCTTGATGTCAATTTCATTTAATGAATTTGATTCAATTGCAAAGAATATTAAATTTTCAACAGGATGTCAAGATGTTGATTTACTGTTAACAAAAACAGAAAATGTACACTTTTCGATTCTATCTGAGATTTTCGAACTGCTCAATATTCTAGACAGCGGTCATCTACATTATAATTGTACAAATGATTCGTCATTATCTGTTGTTAAAAATTCTGATGAACTTTGGAAATGCTTGTACGATATTGCAGATAAAAAATGTAAAAGAACTTAGATCATTGTAGAGATTTATAGCATTAGATGCGAGAGAATTTCTCAATTCAATTAGATGTAGAGAGAGAGAGAGAGAGAGAGAGAGAGTCATTGACCTCACTCTGGATTAGAGTAATATGGATTCACTTTAATCTGTCAGCAAAGGAATTTTTCCCCATCATCTATACTGGGAGAGAATTTCTCAATTGATCCTTATCTCCTTTCCTTTCATAATAAAGAAGGGTGCGGGAAAGATATGCGCCAAGTAAAAGAAGAAGAAAGCAGTAATGCTGGTTGTGAGAAGCGAGGGGGGCCATATCCTCCTCTCTCTCTCTTGAGCCCGTCATTGTAGTATATCATTAGAGCGAAATGGATTCACTTCAATCTGTCAGTATAGCATTAGATGTAGAAATATGAATTCACTTTAATCTGACACCAAAGGAATTTCTCAAAGTGAGTCCGGCATCATAGTATAGCATTAGAGCGAAATGGATTCACTTCAATCTGACAGTATAGCATTAGATGTAGAAATATGGATTCACTTCAATCTGTCAGTATAGCATTGGATGTAGAAATATGGATTCACTTTAATTTGACAGTATAGAGAGGGAATTTCTCGAAGAGATTTTTTTCCCTCATCTAGCATTCACCTCAATCTGTCAGTATAGCATTAGATGTAGAAATATGGATTCACTTCAATCTGTCACTATAGAGAGGGAATTTTTCCTCCTAAAAGGGAAATTTTTTTCCCCTCACCTGGGCAAGGAGAGAGAGAGAAAAGATATCTCTCTCTTTTCATCCCCCTCACCTCCACTGGGCAGGGGGAAGGGGAAATCTATTTTTAGAAAGAGAGAGAAAGATATATCTCTCTCTCTCTCTATCCCCCTCACCTCCACTGGGCAGGGGGAAGAGGAAATCTATTTTTAGAAAGAGAGAGAAAGATATCTCTCTCTCTCTCTATCCCCCTCACCACCACTGGGCAGGGGGAAGGGGAAATCTATTTTAAGAACACCCCCCACCCTACAGGCGTGGGAAGGGGCGGAGGGATGGACGAGGGGGGGAGAGGGGGGAGGGGATTTCGAGCAAAAAAGTCCGTCAGTTTTCCCAATCTTACTCTACTTATCTCTAACAAATGAAAACATTTACAATTCATATTTTATTGGAAATAGCAATTATTGATGGTTTGAATATGATATTTTGGTAGATAGATTACATCTTTAACATTCTAGAAGGACAGTGTTGAACATTTGAAAATATACAGAGAAATATGTAATATCCCTCACATTCTGAGATACCATTGTTGGTTGAAGAAGAATATATTATAAGATATAGTCATGTTTGACATTTCTATAAAAATAACAATTGAAAAGGTGGAAAAATTGAGGGGGTCCTGGGTGGCCCCCAAAGTAGAATCTCTCATATGTGTTATTTTTTTCTTTCATCAAGATCACTTTCGATCATTTTTTGACATATTTGAACATCATCATACTGTCCAGTGTAACTGCACATTTTTCAAAATTGCCAAAAATCACACAGCCCCCCTCGAGTGCCCCCTGGATGTAATTTTGGGGTTTATGATACATCATCAGCTGCATAGATGGAAGGTTGAGTGATTCCAATATCAGAAACTGATGTGAAAAATGCAGAGAATGTCATATCTTGGCTGTAAAAATCCTGGAAAATGAGCCAAAATTGACAAAAATAAAAAAATCACCCTCCCACCAACCCTATTGTTTTTTTCCGGTTAGTTTTTGCGGGAGTCATGTTTTTTGGCAGCTGAATTTGATTTTGAGCATAAAACACCCTGTAAATGTGATCCATGATCAGCACTGTATATGAGGGTCCCCCCCACACCCCCCTAGAATCAAAAATTTTGTTATTGGACAATTTTTCTGTGGGTTATTTCTGGTCCCCTTCCAAATGATATCATTCATGAAATTGTGAGATTCACAGTTTCGGCTGGGAAATTCACACTTTCTTTTTCTTAAAAGATTTTCTAAAAAAATGAGGGGGCCAGGCCCCTTCTCGAGAAAATTGATGTTTCGTCTGTGCAAGGTGATGTTTTAGGACTCTCTGAGTTGATTTTGAGCATAAAAAAACCTGTAAGTGTGATCCATAACCAGCACTGTATATGAGGGTCCCCCTCATGCCCCCCTAGAATTGGGAAATTTGTTATTTGACAGTTTTTCTGTGGGTTATTTTTGGTCCTTTTTCCAATGATATCATCCATGAGATTATAGGATTCACAGTTTTTGCTAGGAATTTCACACTTTTTTTCTGAAAATTTTATTCAAAAAAATTAGGGGGCCGGGCCCCCTATTGGAAAAATCGATGTTTCGTCTGTGCAAGGCAATGTTTTGGGATCTTCTGAGTTCATTGAGCTGGGATTTGGAATTGTAGCTATTCCCCCCTCAATTTTCCAAAAATTGAGGGGGGCATCATCGACCCACGAAATGAAAACTTTAAAAAATCAAATAATTTTCCCAATGCCTGTCAAGACTCCTAGAGACATGCCCCAGTTTGGCTGGGAATTTTTCAAATTTTCTATTATGCAAAAATCGGCAAAAATTCGGCTCCCCCCCGCACACCACTTGACCCAGTCAAAATTTTGTTCCAGCAATCTAGTAATGTAGGGGTGCTGAACAAAAAAGTTCCCAAGAACTTTGCTGAGAAATGTGCCGGAGGCTGAAAATAGAGTAAGCTAGGTAGGGTGGGATTATTGATTTGGTAGAATAGGTTAGTTAGGGTAGGTTAGTTAGGGTCAGTTTTCAATTAGGTTAGGTACAGTGGTTTATGTTGGGTGGGTTAGGTAGAGTAGGTTAGGTAGGGTGTGATGGGTGATTAGGTAGTTTTATAGAAGGTGGGTTAGGTAGGGTAGGTTAAGTAGGTTATCTCGGGTAGGGTAGTTCAGGTTGTCAAGATTAGGTTAAATAGTTCAGGTAGGTTTTTTCAGGTATGGTGGCTCAGGTTGAGTAGGGTCGGTAGGGTGGGGTAGGTAGAGTAGTTTAAGTAGGGTGCAATAGAGTAGGTTGGATAGCATAATTTATGTAGGTTGGCTTAAATGGGGTATTTCAAGTAGATTAACTGATACATTGAGTGGTAGGTCAGGTATAGAAGGATAGATAGGGTAGGGTTGGTGGGTTTGGTCTGGTTGGCCAGGTAGAGTATAGCCTAGGTTCAAGTTTTGAAATGGAAAGTTCGAAAAATCCATAGTTTTCCTGGAGCCTGCTAGGACTCTTTCAGACTTTCCTGTGCTGGGTAGGATAGTAGTTTAGTTGGTTGAGTTGAGTGAATGCAGTATTGAATGGTAAATTCGAAAACTGCCTTTGCATCTCTCATTTTTGTCTTCCCATACAGTTGTTATATAATAAATAGACCAATTCCTATGTGCTCAACATGATAGTTCCTTATGTCTTCGCTATGGAATTAAACATTGGATAGTTGAAAAATTTAGGAGGACCTGAGTAGCACCAAAATTTCAATTTCTTGTATTTGATATATTTCATTTTTTTCCATCCATTTCAATTATTGATTGACATATTTCAACATTATTCCACCTCCCAGTGGGGTTGTAGACTTTTTCAAATTAACAAAACCACACAGCACCTATATTGTCCCCTGTGAGAAATGTGCAGTTTGAAAGTTGAAGATATTGGTGGGGTCCAGGAGGACCCTCAAGGTGAAATTGGTAATTTTTGCTATTTTTCATTCACTTTTTAATCACTTTTGATCCTTGGTCCCTCCCAAGGTAAACTCTGTCATATTTTTTCCTTTTTTCATCACTCTGAATTATTGTCTGACATATTCTAACATCATTATACCGTTCAGTGTGACTGCAAATTTTTCTCAAAAAAATGAGGGGGGCCTGGCCCCTTCTATCTAATACCACACGGTATTATCGAGAAAATCTATGTTTGTCTGTGAAGGCGATGTTTAAGGATCTCCAGAGTTGATTGAGTTGGAATTGGTAACTGTAGCGATCCCCCCCTCAATTTTCCATAAATTTAGGGGGGCATCATTGACCCTAAAAATGGAAATTTCGTAAAATCAATGATTTTCCCGATGCCTGCTAGTACTCTCACAGACTTTCTGATGAAAGTTAGTATTGTCACATCCCCCAGTTTGGCTGGGAATTTTTTTAAATCTTCATTACAAAAAAACTTATGGTAATCTCGTTCCCCTGGAACACGGTCGAGATTTTATTGTGAGGATCAAGTAATGTTCAGGCACTGAATTTTCCTTTGCACTTCGCTGAGAAATGTGTGGTTCAAAAGTTGAAAATATTGGGGGGGTCCGGGAGGATCCCAAGGTGAAATCTGTTATTTGTGCTATTTTTATTCACTTTTTAATCACTTTTGATCATTTTTTTACATATGTCAACATCATCTCACAGTTCAGTGTGACTGCAGATTTTTTGAAATTGTCAAAATTCACACAGCCCCCCTCGAGTACACCCTGGATTTAATTTTCGGTTTGGATAATACACTATCAGCAGCAAGGACGGCAGGTTACGTGATTCCAAAATTGGAAACTGATGTAAAGAATACATAGACCATCAATTCATGACTGCAAAAATCCTTGAATATGAGCCAAAATTGACAAGAATCAAAAAATCGCCCTTGCATTCCCCCCTTTACATTAACATGGTTAGTATTCTCAGAACTAATGTTTTTTTGACTGCTGAATTTGATTTTGAGCATAAAAAACCTGTAAGTTTGATACATAACCAGCACTGTTTATGGGGGTACCCCCCATGCCCCCCTAGAATTATGAAATTTGTTATTCGAAAGTTTTTCAGTGGGTTTTTTTGGTCCTCTTTCCAATGATATCATTCAAAAGATTATAGGATCCACAGTTTTTGCTTAGAATTTCACACTTTTTTTTCTGAAAATTTTTTTCATAAACATGAGGGGGCCGGGCCTCCTATTGAAAAAGTCGATGTTTCGTCTGTGCGAGGCGATGTTTTGGTATCTTCTGAGTCGATTGAGCTGGGATTCAAAACTGTAGCTATCCCCCCCTCAATTTTCTAAAAATTGAGGGGTCATCATCGACCCACAAAATGAAAATTTTGAAAAATCAATAATTTTCCCAATGCCTGCTAAGACACCTAGAGACATCCTGATGGAAGTTGGTATTGTCAGATGCCCCAGTTTGGCTGGGAATTTTTCAAATTTTCCATCGTGCAAAAATTGTTGAGAATTTAGCTCCCCCCGCACCACACTCGACCCGGTCGAAATTTTATTCTGGCAATCTAGTAATGTAGTGGCGCTGAACAAAAAAGTTCTCTTGAACTTTGCTGAGAAATGTGCCATTCAAAATTTGAAAAAATTGGGGGGGTCCTGGAGCCCCCCAAAATAGAAAATTTCCATATATCATAATTATCCCTATGGTTTCAACCACTTGTCAATCAATCCAACAGAGCATCAACCACCAAAACAACCACTCTTGTCAGGAGGTTTTCAGACGCTCTAGCTATAATATATATATAACTCTCGCTTTGCGCTCTGTGGGGGCTTCGCCCCCTGCACCACCATAAGTGGTATGACTGTACAGCAGGGGTGAGTAGCAGCCTCAGCGCTTCACGCTCTGGCTGGGTTGCAGGCTTTGCCCTCCCAATCGCCTTTTATAACTGTACCGTTTTGGGTAGCAGCCTCCACACTTCCAGCTCTGGTTGGATGGCGGGCTTCGCCTGCCCAATCACTTTTTATGACTGTATAGGGTTGGGTTGCAGCCTTCATTCTTTGCATTCCAGATGGGAGGCGGGCTTTGCCCGCCCAAGTGGTTTAGGTAGGGTGGTTTAGATAGAGTTGGTTAGGTAGGGTTGGATAGGTGAATAGGTTGAGTAGGTTAGGTAGGGTAGTTTAGGTAAGGGTTAGTTCAGTGTTGGGTAGAGTGTGTTAGGTAGGGCGGGATAGGTGATTAGGAAGAGTTGGTTAGGTAGGATAGTTTAGGTAAGGTGGATTAGGTGGAGTAAATTGAGTAGGTTATCTTGGGTAGGGCAGGTTAGGGTGTCAAGATTAGGTTGAATAGTTTGGGTAGGTTAGGTAGGGTGGGATAGATGTCTAGGTAGAGTGTGTTAGATAAAGTAGGGTGGGCTATGTGGGGTTTGTTTGTTAGAATGGATCAAGTATAGTTAGGTGGAATAGGCTGGATAGAGTTGGGTAGATGGATTGGATTGGTGAGGTGGGGTGGTTGGGTTTCAGAAATTAGGTTGGGTAGGTTAGGTAGGATGGCTCATGTAGCATTTGTTAGGTAGTGTTGGTTAGGTAGGGTGGGGTAGGTAATCAGGTAGAGTAGGTTGGGTAGGATAGTTTAGGTGAGGTGGGTTAGGTAGAGTAGGTTAGGTAGGGTTGGAAAGGTAATAAGGTGGAGTAGTAGGGTAGTTTAGGTTGGGTGGGTTAGGTAGGGTAGGTCAGGTAGTGTGGGATATGTAGAGTAGGTTGAGTAGGGTGCAACTGTATAGGTTTGGGTAGCAGCCTCTGTCTTTACAACCCAATTGTCTTTTACAACTGTATGGGTGAAAGCTGTTTAATTAGTTCAGGGGTGTTTCATGTAGGTTAGGTAGGATAAGTCTGTCAACTCCAATAATTTTATGAACTAAAATAATGTGAAAAAGTGCCTTTTTCAGAAATGTAGAACAGTTAGTTGACATTGAGGTACTGATTAGGCTACATCTATTATGTGAATACCATGAGTGGATAATGTAAACTACCCATTTAGTGGGTGGGTGCATAGTGGAGTAGTGAACAGTACCTCTGAAATACTAAAGTGATTTTCTAAAAATACCAACCTTAAACTATAACACAGTAGAAAACCACTGGAGAATCTGAAGATATCAGTGTCAAAGAACCACTGAAGAATCTTCAGATATCAGAGTCAAAAAATGACAAGGAATAATATTCTGTCCACAGTATAGAAAACTGGAGAAAAATACTCAATTCTTAACAATGTTCGAAACAAGATACAGATACAGACAGCTCTGATCTGCTGTTGTCATGAGAATTCAGTTACACTTTGAATTTTAGCAGTTGCCAACCTGAAAAGCTGAATGATCATAATTTATATTATTTGTAACTCATAACATCTACAGTATCTTTCTTCTAATGCAATGATAACACTCGTGTAATAATTGATTTGAAATGAAATTTTTGATAGAATTGAAGAGCCTGCATAATATTATTGAAATGAAAAGTTACAAGTCCAGACTCAAGAGTGACTTGAGAATTCTCCATTGTGACATTTCATCACTATAGGATAATCCAGAAAGTATACCTCAATACAGAGCTGTGGGTGAGCATTTTGTCAAACAGAGGAAGCATTCATAATTCATTCTATGGCAAAAGATTTTGAGACTTTGATTGTTTTTTTGATCATGAAGGTTGTTGGGTTAGGTCTGGGATTATAGCAGGTTAAAAGAAGATGAACTAAAATTGAAAAATTGCCCGGTATCCCCCCTATTGAGTTTTTCCAGTTAGTTAGTATGGAACTATTGTTGTTTTGGCCACTGAATGTAATATCAACAACAAAATAAAATGTGGAATCACAAAACCCATAATATTTGATGTGTGACTTTACCAAAGAAATCAAGTGCCAACTCCTGTGATGACTATCGCACCATCAGCTTAATGAGCCATGTGTTGAAGCTGTTTCTGATTCATTTCAGGTAGTGTGGCTTAGGTTAAGTGAGTTGTGTAGGGTGGGGTAGGTAGAGTAAATTGAGTAGGGTGCAATAGAGTGGGTTGAATAGCATAATTTATGTAGGGTGGCCTAGGTGGGGTAGGTTAAGTTGATTGACTGATAGAGGGTTGAATAGGTAGGTTGGGTAAAGTAGGATAGATAGGGTAGGGTTGGTGGGATTGGTTTGGTTGGCCAGGTAGAGTATAGGCTGGGTTCAAGTTTTGAAATGAAAATTTCGAAAAATCCATAGTTCTCCTGGATAGGATAGTTGATTGAATAGTTAAGGTAGATTATTTCAGGTAGGGTGGCTTGGGTTCAGTGAGTTATATAGTGTGGGGTAGGTTGAGTAGTTAGAGTAGAGTTAGAGTAGTTAAAGTAGGGTGCAATAGAGTAGGTTGAATAGCATATTTTATGTAGGGTGGCTTAGGTGGGGTAGTTTAAATGAATTGACTGATAGAGGGTTGAAAAGGTAGGTTGGTTAAAGAAGGATGGATAGGGTAGGGTTGGTATGATTGGTTTGGTAGGCCAGGTAGAGTATAGGCTGGGTTCAAGTTTTGAAAAGGAAATTTTGAAAAATCTTGAGGCACTGAACAATAGATTTCTTTTGCACTTTGCTGAGAAATGTGCGTTTCAAAAGTTGAAAATATTGGGGGGGTCCAGGAAGCCCCCAAAGGTGAAATTGGTTATTTCTGCTATTTTTTATTCACTTTTTAATCACTTTTGACCATTTTTTGACACATGTCAACATCATTTCACAGTACAGTAAGACTTCAGATTTTTCGAAATTACCAAAAATCACACTACCCCCCTCAAGTGCCCCCTGGATTTTATTTTTGTCCTGATGATACACCATCAGTTCAATCCATCCAGTTCTCATTTATGATAAATAGCCTTATTCCAATGTGCTGAGTAAGATTGTTCCTCTTGACTTTGCTTTGAAATCAAGCATTGAAAAGTTGAAAAAATTGAGGGGGTCCTTGGTCCCTCCCAAGGTAAATTCTATCATATTTTTTCCTTTTTTCATCACTTTTAATTATTGTCTGACATATTCTAACATCATTATACCGTTTAGTGTGACTGCAGATTTTTCAATATTCTCTCAAAAAAATGAGGTGGCCAGGCCCCCTATCGAGAAAATCTATGTGTCTGTACAAGGTGATGTTTAAGGATCTCCAGAGTTGATTGAGTTGGAATTCAAAACTGTAGCGATTCCCCTCCTCAATTTTTCAAAAATTGAGGGGGGCATCATTCACCCTAAAAATGGAGATTTTGTAAAATCAATGATTTTCCTGATGCCTGCTAGTACTCTCACAGACTTTTTTATGAAAGTTAGTATTGTCACAAGCCCCAGTTTGGCTGGGAATTTTCCAAATCTTTATTACAAGAAAACTTATGATAATTTCATTCCCCCTCATACCCCCTGGAACACGGTCGAGATTTCATTGTTGGGATCAAGTAATGTTTAGGCACTGAACAAAAAATTTCCTTTGCACTTTGCTGTGAAATGTTCGGTTCGAAAGTTGAAAATATTGGCGGGGTCCAGGAGGACCCCTAAGGTGGAATCTGTTATTCTTGCTATTTTTATTCACTTTTGATCATTTTTCGACATATGTCAACATCATCTCACAGTCCAGTGTAACTGCAGATTTTTCAAAATTGCCAATAATCACACAGCCCCCTCGAGTGCCCCCTGGATGTAATTTTGGGGTTTATGATACAATATCAGTTGCAGAGACGGAAGGTTGAGTGATTCCAATATCAAAAAATGATGTAAAAAATACAGAGACAGTCATATCTTGGCTGCAAAAATCCTGGAAAATGAGCCAAAATTAACAAAAATCAATAAAACCACCCTCCCTCCACCCATATTGTTTTTTTGGTTGGATTTCGCAGGAGTCATGTTTTTTTGGCAGCAGAATTCAATTTTGAGAATAAAACAACCAGTAAATGTGATCCATGATCATCACTGTATATGAGGGTCCCCCCCACTCATCCCTAGAATCGAAAATTTTGTAATTGGACAAATTTTCTGTGGGTTATTTCTGGTCCCCTCCCAAATGATATCATTTATGGAATTGTGAGATCCACAGTTTCGGCTGGGTAATTCACACTTTTTTTCTAAAAAAATGAGGGGGCCGGCCCCCTATTGGAAAAATCAATGTTTCTTCTATGCGAGGCAATGTTTTGAGATCTTCTGAGTCGATTGAGATGATGAATGACCTCATTTTAATGTGCTGAATAAGATTGTTCCTCTTGACTTTGCTATAAAATTAACCATAGAAAAGGTGGAAAAATTGAGGGGGCCTGGGTAGCCCCCAAAGTAGAATATCTGATTTGTTATATTTTTTTATTTTTTTCAGATCATCTTTTGACATATTATAACATCATTATACCGTCTAGTGTAACTGCAGATATTTTCAAAATTGCCAATAAACACACAACCCCCTCGAGTACCCCCTGGATGTAATTTTGGGGCTTCTGATACACTATCAGCAGCATAGACGGCAGGTTAAGTGATTTCATCATTGAAAACTGATGTGAAAAATACAGAGACAGTCAATTCTTGGCTGCAAAAATCCTGGAAAATGAGCCAAAATTGACAAAAAATTGAAAAATCACCCTTTTACCACCCCTTTTGCTTTTTTTTGGTTTATTTTTTGGGATTGATGTTTTTTTCGGCTGCTAAATTCGATTTTGAGCATAAAAGAACCTGTAAATGTGATCTATGACCAGCACTGTATATGAGGGTCCCCCCGCGCCACCCTTTAATCAAAAATTTTTGGCTGGGAATTTCACACTTTTTTTTCTAGAAAATTTTCCTAAAACAATGAGGGGGCCAGGCCCCCTTTTGACAAAATCGATGTTTCGTCTATGCAAGGCAATGTTTTAGGATTTGCTGAGTCCATTGAGCTTGGATTCAAATTTGAGCCATTCCCCCCTAATTTTTCAGAAATTGAGGGGTGCATCATCGACCCCCAAAGTGGAAATTTCGAAAAATCCATAATTTTACCAATGCTTGCTGGAACTCCTAGAAACTCTCTGATGGAATTTAGAGTTGTCACATGCCCCAGTTTGGCTGGGAATTTTTCAAATTTTGACTCTTGAGATTGTTTTTAAAAAAATGAGGTCAGGTAGTGTGGGATATGTAGAGTAGGTTGAGTAGGGTGCAACTGTATAGGTTTGGGTAGCAGCCTCTGTCTTTACAACCCAATTGTCTTTTACAACTGTATGGGTGAAAGCTGTTTAATTAGTTCAGGGGTGTTTCATGTAGGTTAGGTAGGATAGGTCTGTCAACTCCAATAATTTATGAACTAAAATAATGTGAAAAAGTGCCTTTTTTAGAAATGTAGAACAGTTAGTTGACATTGAGGTACTGATTAGGCTACATCTATTATGTGAATACCATGAGTGGATAATGTAAACTACCCATTTAGTGGGTGGGTGCATAGTGGAGTAGTGAACAGTACCTCTGAAATACTAAAGTGATTTTCTAAAAATACCAACCTTAAACTATAACACAGTAGAAAACCACTGGAGAATCTGAAGATATCAGTGTCAAAGAACCACTGAAGAATCTTCAGATATCAGAGTCAAAAAATGACAAGGAATAATATTCTGTCCACAGTATAGAAAACTGGAGAAAAATACTCAATTCTTAACAATGTTCGAAACAAGATACAGATACAGACAGCTCTGATCTGCTGTTGTCATGAGAATTCAGTTACACTTTGAATTTTAGCAGTTGCCAACCTGAAAAGCTGAATGATCATAATTTATATTATTTGTAACTCATAACATCTACAGTATCTTTCTTCTGATGCAATGATAACACTCGTGTAATAATTGATTTGAAATGAAATTTTTGATAGAATTGAAGAGCCTGCATAATATTATTGAAATAAAAAGTTACAAGTCCAGACTCAAGAGTGACTTGAGAATTCTCCATTGTGACATTTCATCACTATAGGATAATCCAGAAAGTATACCTCAATACAGAGCTGTGGGTGAGCATTTTGTCAAACAGAGAAAGCATCCATAATTCATTCTATGGCAAAAGATTTTGAGACTTTGATTGTTTTTTTGATCATGAAGGTTGTTGGGTTAGGTCTGGGATTATAGCAGGTTGAAAGAAGATGAGCCAAAATTGAAAAATTGCCCGGTATCCCCCCTATTGAATTTTTCCAGTTAGTTAGTATGGAACTATTGTTGTTTTGGCCACTGAATGTAATATCAACAACAAAATAAAATGTGGAATCACAAAACCCATAATATTTGATGTGTGACTTTACCAAAGAAATCAAGTGCCAAGACCTGTGATGACTATCGCACCATCAGCTTAATGAGCCATGTGTTGAAGCTGTTTCTGAAGATAATTCATAAACGAATATACAAACTGTGTGAAGAACAGATAGCACTGAATCAGTTTGGTTTCTTGAATGCTGTAGGTACACGGGAAGCCCTTTTTAGTGTGCAAGTACTATTTCAACAAAGCAGAGATGTTAACTGCAGCATATTTGCATGCCTTATAGATTATAAAAAGGCGTTCGATTGGGTAATACACGAGAAGATGGTAGACATACTCAGAAACATTGGAATGGATTCAGGAACAATTGACATAATGATAAACCTGTACTGGAACCAGTCTGCAGTACTCAAAATACAGGGAGAGCATACGGAGGAGATAAGTATTCAGTGAGGAGTGAGGCAAGGATGTATTCTTTCACCCATCCTTTTTAATTTATACTCTGAATTCATCTTCAGGGAAGCACTTGAAGACATAGAAGAAGGCATATCCCTTTACGGCCTGTGTATCAATAATATCAGATAAGCAGATGATACCATAATCTTTGCAGATACACTGGAAGGACTTCAGGCACTTTTAAACAAAGTCATACAAGTAAGTGCTAGATATGGACTAGAAATGAATGTCAACAAGACAAAACTTTAAATAGTTAGTAAGGGAGAATTCAATAATGTCCATATCACTGTCAATAACATAAGAATAGAAAGAGTAAAGCACTACACATACTTGGGAACTATAATAAATGAAAATTTGGATAATGCACAAGAGATCAAGTGCCGAATAGAAAAAGAGAGAGCAATATTTGTTAAAATGAGTGCCTTATTCACAAATCACAACATAACTCTTGCCACAAAGGTCTGCTTCTTGAGATGTTATGTCTTCACTGTCTTGCTATATGGAGTTGAAACATGGACAGTCACACAAGAACTTTCTAAAAGGCTGGAGGCCTTTGAAATGTGGCTGTACAGGAGAATGTTGCGGATCTCTTGGAAAGATAAGGTCACTACTAATGTAGAGGTTCTGCATCACATGAATAATAAGACGGAAATCATGAACACAGTAAAAAGTCGCAAGCTACAGTACTTGGGTCACATCATGCGGAATGAGAAGAGATACACACTGCTGCAGCAAATACTCCAAGGCAAAATTAACAGCAAGCGAGGCCGAGGAAGAAGAAGAACATCATGGCTGGCAAACCTGAGGCAGTGGTATGACAAATCATCCGCTGAGCTTTTTCGCATTGCAACCAACAGGGTCAAAATTGCATTGATGGTCGCCAACATCCGAACCGGATAGGCACTCTAAGAAGAAGAAGGCTAGTTATGGTAGGGTGGTGGCTTAGGTTGGGTAGTATTTTTTGATAAGGTGGGTTAGGTAGGGTAGATTAAGCAGGTTATATTGGGTAGGGTAGGTTTGGTTGTCAAGATTAGGTTGAATAGTTTAGGTAGATTATTTCACGTAGATTATTTCAGGTAGTGTGGCTTTGGTTAAGTGAGTTGTGTAGGGTGGGGTAGGTAGAGTAAATTAAGTAGGGTGCAATAGAGTGGGTTGAATAGCATAATTTATGTAGGGTGGCCTAGGTGGGGTAGGTTAAGTTGATTGACTGATAGAGGGTTGAATAGGTAGGTTGAGTAAAGTAGGATAGATAGGGTAGGGTTGGTGGGATTGGTTTGGTTGGCCAGGTAGAGTATAGGCTGGGTTCAAGTTTTGAAATGAAAATTTCGAAAAATCCATAGTTCTCCTGGATAGGATAGTTGATTGAATAGTTAAGGTAGATTATTTCAGGTAGGGTGGCTTGGGTTCAGTGAGTTATATAGTGTGGGGTAGGTTGAGTACTTAGAGTAGAGTTAGAGTAGTTGAAGTAGGGTGCAATAGAGTAGGTTGAATAGCATATTTTATGTAGGGTGGCTTAAGTGGGGTAGTTTAAGTGAATTGACTGATAGAGGGTTGAAAAGGTAGGTTGGTTAAAGAAGGATGGATAGGGTAGGGTTGGTATGATTGGTTTGGTAGGCCAGGTAGAGTATAGGCTGGGTTCAAGTTTTGAAAAGGAAATTTTGAAAAATCTTGAGGCACTGAACAATAGATTTCTTTTGCACTTTGCTGAGAAATGTGCGTTTCAAAAGTTGAAAATATTGGGGGGGTCCAGGAAGCCCCCAAAGGTGAAATTGGTTATTTCTGCTATTTTTTTCACTTGTTAATCACTTTTGACCATTTTTTGACATATGTCAACATCATTTCACAGTACAGTAAGACTTCAGATTTTTCGAAATTACCAAAAATCACACTACCCCCCTCAAGTGCCCCCTGGATTTTATTTTTGTCCTGATGATACACCATCAGTTCAATCCATCCAGTTCTCATTTATGATAAATAGCCTTATTCCAATGTGCTGAGTAAGATTGTTCCTCTTGACTTTGCTTTGAAATCAAGCATTGAAAAGTTGAAAAAATTGAGGGGGTCCTTGGTCCCTCCCAAGGTAAATTCTATCATATTTTTTCCTTTTTTCATCACTTTTAATTATTGTCTGACATATTCTAACATCATTATACCGTTTAGTGTGACTGCAGATTTTTCAATATTCTCTCAAAAAAATGAGGTGGCCAGGCCCCCTATCGAGAAAATCTATGTGTCTGTACAAGGTGATGTTTAAGGATCTCCAGAGTTGATTGAGTTGGAATTCAAAACTGTAGCGATTCCCCTCCTCAATTTTTCAAAAATTGAGGGGGGCATCATTCACCCTAAAAATGGAGATTTTGTAAAATCAATGATTTTCCTGATGCCTGCTAGTACTCTCACAGACTTTTTTATGAAAGTTAGTATTGTCACAAGCCCCAGTTTGGCTGGGAATTTTCCAAATCTTTATTACAAGAAAACTTATGATAATTTCATTCCCCCTCATACCCCCTGGAACACGGTCGAGATTTCATTGTTGGGATCAAGTAATGTTTAGGCACTGAACAAAAAATTTCCTTTGCACTTTGCTGTGAAATGTTCGGTTCGAAAGTTGAAAATATTGGCGGGGTCCAGGAGGACCCCTAAGGTGGAATCTGTTATTCTTGCTATTTTTATTCACTTTTGATCATTTTTCGACATATGTCAACATCATCTCACAGTCCAGTGTAACTGCAGATTTTTCAAAATTGCCAATAATCACACAGCCCCCTCGAGTGCCCCCTGGATGTAATTTTGGGGTTTATGATACAATATCAGTTGCAGAGACGGAAGGTTGAGTGATTCCAATATCAAAAAATGATGTAAAAAATACAGAGACAGTCATATCTTGGCTGCAAAAATCCTGGAAAATGAGCCAAAATTAACAAAAATCAATAAAACCACCCTCCCTCCACCCATATTGTTTTTTTGGTTGGATTTCGCAGGAGTCATGTTTTTTTGGCAGCAGAATTCAATTTTGAGAATAAAACAACCAGTAAATGTGATCCATGATCATCACTGTATATGAGGGTCCCCCCCACTCATCCCTAGAATCGAAAATTTTGTAATTGGACAAATTTTCTGTGGGTTATTTCTGGTCCCCTCCCAAATGATATCATTTATGGAATTGTGAGATCCACAGTTTCGGCTGGGTAATTCACACTTTTTTTCTAAAAAAATGAGGGGGCCGGGCCCCCTATTGGAAAAATCAATGTTTCTTCTATGCGAGGCAATGTTTTGAGATCTTCTGAGTCGATTGAGATGATGAATGACCTCATTTTAATGTGCTGAATAAGATTGTTCCTCTTGACTTTGCTATAAAATTAACCATAGAAAAGGTGGAAAAATTGAGGGGGCCTGGGTAGCCCCCAAAGTAGAATATCTGATTTGTTATATTTTTTTATTTTTTTCAGATCATCTTTTGACATATTATAACATCATTATACCGTCTAGTGTAACTGCAGATATTTTCAAAATTGCCAATAAACACACAACCCCCTCGAGTACCCCCTGGATGTAATTTTGGGGCTTCTGATACACTATCAGCAGCATAGACGGCAGGTTAAGTGATTTCATCATTGAAAACTGATGTGAAAAATACAGAGACAGTCAATTCTTGGCTGCAAAAATCCTGGAAAATGAGCCAAAATTGACAAAAAATTGAAAAATCACCCTTTTACCACCCCTTTTGCTTTTTTTTGGTTTATTTTTTGGGATTGATGTTTTTTTCGGCTGCTAAATTCGATTTTGAGCATAAAAGAACCTGTAAATGTGATCTATGACCAGCACTGTATATGAGGGTCCCCCCGCGCCACCCTTTAATCAAAAATTTTTGGCTGGGAATTTCACACTTTTTTTTCTAGAAAATTTTCCTAAAACAATGAGGGGGCCAGGCCCCCTTTTGACAAAATCGATGTTTCGTCTATGCAAGGCAATGTTTTAGGATTTGCTGAGTCCATTGAGCTTGGATTCAAATTTGAGCCATTCCCCCCTAATTTTTCAGAAATTGAGGGGTGCATCATCGACCCCCAAAGTGGAAATTTCGAAAAATCCATAATTTTACCAATGCTTGCTGGAACTCCTAGAAACTCTCTGATGGAATTTAGAGTTGTCACATGCCCCAGTTTGGCTGGGAATTTTTCAAATTTTGACTCTTGAGATTGTTTTTAAAAAAATGAGGTCAGGTAGTGTGGGATATGTAGAGTAGGTTGAGTAGGGTGCAACTGTATAGGTTTGGGTAGCAGCCTCTGTCTTTACAACCCAATTGTCTTTTACAACTGTATGGGTGAAAGCTGTTTAATTAGTTCAGGGGTGTTTCATGTAGGTTAGGTAGGATAGGTCTGTCAACTCCAATAATTTATGAACTAAAATAATGTGAAAAAGTGCCTTTTTTAGAAATGTAGAACAGTTAGTTGACATTGAGGTACTGATTAGGCTACATCTATTATGTGAATACCATGAGTGGATAATGTAAACTACCCATTTAGTGGGTGGGTGCATAGTGGAGTAGTGAACAGTACCTCTGAAATACTAAAGTGATTTTCTAAAAATACCAACCTTAAACTATAACACAGTAGAAAACCACTGGAGAATCTGAAGATATCAGTGTCAAAGAACCACTGAAGAATCTTCAGATATCAGAGTCAAAAAATGACAAGGAATAATATTCTGTCCACAGTATAGAAAACTGGAGAAAAATACTCAATTCTTAACAATGTTCGAAACAAGATACAGATACAGACAGCTCTGATCTGCTGTTGTCATGAGAATTCAGTTACACTTTGAATTTTAGCAGTTGCCAACCTGAAAAGCTGAATGATCATAATTTATATTATTTGTAACTCATAACATCTACAGTATCTTTCTTCTGATGCAATGATAACACTCGTGTAATAATTGATTTGAAATGAAATTTTTGATAGAATTGAAGAGCCTGCATAATATTATTGAAATAAAAAGTTACAAGTCCAGACTCAAGAGTGACTTGAGAATTCTCCATTGTGACATTTCATCACTATAGGATAATCCAGAAAGTATACCTCAATACAGAGCTGTGGGTGAGCATTTTGTCAAACAGAGAAAGCATCCATAATTCATTCTATGGCAAAAGATTTTGAGACTTTGATTGTTTTTTTGATCATGAAGGTTGTTGGGTTAGGTCTGGGATTATAGCAGGTTGAAAGAAGATGAGCCAAAATTGAAAAATTGCCCGGTATCCCCCCTATTGAATTTTTCCAGTTAGTTAGTATGGAACTATTGTTGTTTTGGCCACTGAATGTAATATCAACAACAAAATAAAATGTGGAATCACAAAACCCATAATATTTGATGTGTGACTTTACCAAAGAAATCAAGTGCCAAGACCTGTGATGACTATCGCACCATCAGCTTAATGAGCCATGTGTTGAAGCTGTTTCTGAAGATAATTCATAAACGAATATACAAACTGTGTGAAGAACAGATAGCACTGAATCAGTTTGGTTTCTTGAATGCTGTAGGTACACGGGAAGCCCTTTTTAGTGTGCAAGTACTATTTCAACAAAGCAGAGATGTTAACTGCAGCATATTTGCATGCCTTATAGATTATAAAAAGGCGTTCGATTGGGTAATACACGAGAAGATGGTAGACATACTCAGAAACATTGGAATGGATTCAGGAACAATTGACATAATGATAAACCTGTACTGGAACCAGTCTGCAGTACTTAAAATACAGGGAGAGCATACGGAGGAGATAAGTATTCAGTGAGGAGTGAGGCAAGGATGTATTCTTTCACCCATCCTTTTTAATTTATACTCTGAATTCATCTTCAGGGAAGCACTTGAAGACATAGAAGAAGGCATATCCCTTTACGGCCTGTGTATCAATAATATCAGATAAGCAGATGATACCATAATCTTTGCAGATACACTGGAAGGA
Source organism: Nilaparvata lugens (assembly GCF_014356525.2). Taxonomy (NCBI): domain Eukaryota; kingdom Metazoa; phylum Arthropoda; class Insecta; order Hemiptera; family Delphacidae; genus Nilaparvata; species Nilaparvata lugens. The sequence continues at coordinate 31,250,908 of NC_052518.1, forward strand.
CTTCAGGCACTTTTAAACAAAGTCATACAAGTAAGTGCTAGATATGGACTAGAAATGAATGTCAACAAGACAAAACTTTAAATAGTTAGTAAGGGAGAATTCAATAATGTCCATATCACTGTCAATAACATAAGAATAGAAAGAGTAAAGCACTACACATACTTGGGAACTATAATAAATGAAAATTTGGATAATGCACAAGAGATCAAGTGCCGAATAGAAAAAGAGAGAGCAATATTTGTTAAAATGAGTGCCTTATTCACAAATCACAACATAACTCTTGCCACAAAGGTCTGCTTCTTGAGATGTTATGTCTTCACTGTCTTGCTATATGGAGTTGAAACATGGACAGTCACACAAGAACTTTCTAAAAGCTGGAGGCCTTTGAAATGTGGCTGTACAGGAGAATGTTGCGGATCTCTTGGAAAGATAAGGTCACTACTAATGTAGAGGTTCTGCATCACATGAATAATAAGACGGAAATCATGAACACAGTAAAAAGTCGCAAGCTACAGTACTTGGGTCACATCATGCGGAATGAGAAGAGATACACACTGCTGCAGCAAATACTCCAAGGCAAAATTAACAGCAAGCGAGGCCGAGGAAGAAGAAGAACATCATGGCTGGCAAACCTGAGGCAGTGGTATGACAAATCATCCGCTGAGCTTTTTCGCATTGCAACCAACAGGGTCAAAATTGCATTGATGGTCGCCAACATCCGAACCGGATAGGCACTCTAAGAAGAAGAAGGCTAGTTATGGTAGGGTGGTGGCTTAGGTTGGGTAGTATTTTTTGATAAGGTGGGTTAGGTAGGGTAGATTAAGCAGGTTATATTGGGTAGGGTAGGTTTGGTTGTCAAGATTAGGTTGAATAGTTTAGGTAGATTATTTCACGTAGATTATTTCAGGTAGTGTGGCTTTGGTTAAGTGAGTTGTGTAGGGTGGGGTAGGTAGAGTAAATTAAGTAGGGTGCAATAGAGTGGGTTGAATAGCATAATTTATGTAGGGTGGCCTAGGTGGGGTAGGTTAAGTTGATTGACTGATAGAGGGTTGAATAGGTAGGTTGAGTAAAGTAGGATAGATAGGGTAGGGTTGGTGGGATTGGTTTGGTTGGCCAGGTAGAGTATAGGCTGGGTTCAAGTTTTGAAATGAAAATTTCGAAAAATCCATAGTTCTCCTGGATAGGATAGTTGATTGAATAGTTAAGGTAGATTATTTCAGGTAGGGTGGCTTGGGTTCAGTGAGTTATATAGTGTGGGGTAGGTTGAGTACTTAGAGTAGAGTTAGAGTAGTTGAAGTAGGGTGCAATAGAGTAGGTTGAATAGCATATTTTATGTAGGGTGGCTTAAGTGGGGTAGTTTAAGTGAATTGACTGATAGAGGGTTGAAAAGGTAGGTGGTTAAAGAAGGATGGATAGGGTAGGGTTGGTATGATTGGTTTGGTAGGCCAGGTAGAGTATAGGCTGGGTTCAAGTTTTGAAAAGGAAATTTTGAAAAATCTTGAGGCACTGAACAATAGATTTCTTTTGCACTTTGCTGAGAAATGTGCGTTTCAAAAGTTGAAAATATTGGGGGGGTCCAGGAAGCCCCCAAAGGTGAAATTGGTTATTTCTGCTATTTTTTTCACTTGTTAATCACTTTTGACCATTTTTTGACATATGTCAACATCATTTCACAGTACAGTAAGACTTCAGATTTTTCGAAATTACCAAAAATCACACTACCCCCCTCAAGTGCCCCCTGGATTTTATTTTTGTCCTGATGATACACCATCAGTTCAATCTATCCAGTTCTCATTTATGATAAATAGCCTTATTCCAATGTGGTGAGTAAGATTGTTCCTCTTGACTTTGCTTTGAAATCAAGCATTGAAAAGTTGAAAAAATTGAGGGGGTCCTTGGTCCCTCCCAAGGTAAATTCTATCATATTTTTTCCTTTTTTCATCACTTTTAATTATTGTCTGACATATTCTAACATCATTATACCGTTTAGTGTGACTGCAGATTTTTCAATATTTTCTCAAAAAAATGAGGTGGCCAGGCCCCCTATCGTGAAAATCTATGTGTCTGTACAAGGTGATGTTTAAGGATCTCCAGAGTTGATTGAGTTGGAATTTGAAACTGTAGCGATTCCCCTCCTCAATTTTTCAAAAATTGAGGGGGGCATCATTGACCCTAAAAATGGAGATTTTGTAAAATCAATGATTTTCCTGATGCCTGCTAGTACTCTCACAGACTTTTTTATGAAAGTTAGTATTGTCACAAGCCCCAGTTTGGCTGGGAATTTTCCAAATCTTTATTACAAGAAAACTTATGATAATCTCATTCCCCCTCATACCCCCTGGAACACGGTCGAGATTTCATTGTTGGGATCAAGTAATGTTTAGGCACTGAACAAAAAATTTCCTTTGCACTTTGCTGTGAAATGTGCGGTTCAAAAGTTGAAAATATTGGCGGGGTCCAGAAGGATCAATAATCTGTTATTCTTGCTATTTTTATTCACTTTTGATCATTTTTCGACATATGTCAACATCATCTCACAGTCCAGTGTAACTGCAGATTTTTCAAAATTGCCAATAATCACACAGCCCCCTCGAGTGCCCCCTGGATGTAATTTTGGGGTTTATGATACAATATCAGTTGCAGAGACGGAAGGTTGAGTGATTCCAATATCAAAAAATGATGTAAAAAATACAGAGACAGTCATATCTTGGCTGCAAAAATCCTGGAAAATGAGCCAAAATTAACAAAAATCAATAAAACCACCTTCCCTCCATCCATATTGTTTTTTTGGTTGGATTTCGCGGGAGTCATGTTTTTTTGCAGCAGAATTCAATTTTGAGAATAAAACACCCAGTAAATGTGATCCATGATCATCACTGTATATGAGGGTCCCCCCCACTCACCCCTAGAATCGAAAATTTAGTAATTGGACAATTTTTCTGTGGTTAATTTCTGGTCCCCTTCCAAATGATATCATTTATGAAATTGTGAGATCCACAGTTTCGGCTGGGTAATTCACACTTTTTTTCTAAAAAAATGAGGGGGCCGGGCCCCCTATTGGAAAAATCAATGTTTCTTCTATGCGAGGCAATGTTTTGAGATCTTCTGAGTCGATTGAGATGATGAATGACCTCATTTTAATGTGCTGAATAAGATTGTTCCTCTTGACTTTGCTATAAAATTAACCAATGAAAAGGTGGAAAAATTGAGGGGTGCCTGGGTAGCCCTCAAAGTAGAATATCTGATTTGTTATATTTTTTTATTTTTTTCAGATCATCTTTTGACATATTATAACATCATTATACCGTCTAGTGTAACTGCAGATATTTTCAAAATTGCCAATAAACACACAACCCCCTCGAGTACCCCCTGGATGTAATTTTGGGGCTTCTGATACACTATCAGCAGCATAGACAGTAGGGTAAGTGATTTCATCATTGAAAACTGATGTGAAAAATACAGAGACAGTCAATTCTTGGCTGCAACAATCCTGGAAAATGAGCCAAAATTGACAAAAAATCGAAAAATCACCCTTCCACCACCCCTTTTGCATTTTTTTGGTTTATTTTTTGGGATTGATGTTTTTTTCGGCTGCTAAATTCGATTTTGAGCATAAAAGAACCTGTAAATGTGATCTATGACCAGCACTGTATATGAGGGTCCCCCCCCGCTCCACCCTTTAATCAAAAATTTTTGGCTGGGAATTTCACACTTTTTTTTCTAGAAAATTTTCCTAAAACAATGAGGGGGCCAGGCCCCCTTTTGACAAAATCGATGTTACGTCTATGCAAGACAATGTTTTAGGATTTGCTGAGTCCATTGAGCTTGGATTCAAATTTGAGCCATTCCCCCCTAATTTTTCAGAAATTGAGGGGGGCATCATCGACCCCCAAAATGGAAATTTCGAAAAATCCATAATTTTACCAATGCTTGCTGGAACTCCTAGAAACTTTCTGATGGAATTTAGAGTTGTCACATGCCCCAGTTTGGCTGAGAATTTTTCAAATTTTGACTCTTGAGATTGTTTTTAAAAAAAATGAGGTCAGGTAGTGTGGGATATGTAGAGTAGGTTGAGTAGGGTGCAACTGTATAGGTTTGGGTAGCAGCCTCTGTCTTTACAACCCAATTGTCTTTTACAACTGTATGGGTGAAAGCTGTTTAATTAGTTCAGGGGTGTTTCATGTAGGTTAGGTAGGATAGGTCTGTCAACTCCAATAATTTTATGAACTAAAATAATGTGAAAAAGTGCCTTTTTTAGAAATGTAGAACAGTTAGTTGACATTGAGGTACTGATTAGGCTACATCTATTATGTGAATACCATGAGTGGATAATGTAAACTACCCATTTAGTGGGTGGGTGCATAGTGGAGTAGTGAACAGTACCTCTGAAATACTAAAGTGTTTCTAAAAATATCAACCTTAAACTATAACACAGTAGAAAACCACTGGAGAATCTGGAGATATCAGTGTCAAAGAACCACTGAAGAATCTTCAGATATCAGAGTCAAAAAATCACAAGGAATAATATTCTGTCCACAGTATAGAAAACTGGAGAAAAATACTCAATTCTTAACAATGTTCGAAACAAGATACAGATACAGACAGCTCTGATCTGCTGTTGTCATGAGAATTCAGTTACACTTTGAATTTTAGCAGTTGCCAACCTGAAAAGCTGAATGATCATAATTTATATTATTTGTAACTCATAACATCTACAGTATCTTTCTTCTAATGCAATGATAACACTCATGTAATAATTGATTTGAAATGAAATTTTTGATAGAATTGAAGAGCCTGCATAATATTATTGAAATAAAAAGGTTACAAGTCCAGACTCAAGAGTGACTTGAGAATTCTCCATTGTGACATTTCATCACTATAGGATAATCCAGAAAGTATACCTCAATACAGAGCTGTGGGTGAGCATTTTGTCAAACAGAGGAAGCATCCATAATTCATCCTATGGCAAAAGATTTTGTGACTTTGATTGTTTTTTTGATCATGAAGGTTGTTGGGTTAGGTCTGGGATTATAGCAGGTTGAAAGAAGATGAGCCAAAATTGAAAAATTGCCCGGTATCCCCCCTATTGAATTTTTCCAGTTAGTTAGTATGGAACTATTGTTGTTTTGGCCACTGAATGTAATATCAACAACAAAATAAAATGTGGAATCACAAAACCCATAATATTTGATGTGTGACTTTACCAAAGAAATCAAGTGCCAAGACCTGTGATGACTATCGCACCATCAGCTTGATGAGCCATGTATTGAAGCTGTTTCTGAAGATAATTCATAAACGAATATACAAACTGTGTGGAGAACAGATAGCACTGAATCAGTTTGGTTTCTTGAATGCTGTAGGTACACGGGAAGCCCTTTTTTGTGTGCAAGTACTATTTCAACAAAGCAGAGATGTTAACTGCAGCATATTTGCATGCCTTATAGATTATAAGAAGGCATTCGATCGGGTAATACACGAGAAGATGGTAGACATACTCAGAAACATTGGAATGGATTCAGGAACAATTGACATAATAATAAACCTGTAGTGGAACCAGTCTGCAGTACTCAAAATACAGGGAGACATACAGAAGAGATAAGTATTCAGTGAGGAGTGAGGCAAGGATGTATTCTTCCACCCATCCTTTTTAATTTATACTCTGAATTCATCTTCAGGGAAGCACTTGAAGACATAGAAGAAGGCATATCCCTTTATGGCCTGTGTATCAATAATATCAGATAAGCAGATGATACCATAATCTTTGCAGATACACTGGAAGGACTTCAGGCACTTTTAAACAAAGTCATACAAGTAAGTGCTAGATATGGACTAGAATTGAATGTCAACAAGACAAAACTTTAAATAGTTAGTAAGGGAGAATCCAATAATGTCCATATCACTGTCAATAACATAAGAATAGAAAGAGTAAAGCACTACACATACTTGGGAACTATAATAAATGAAAATTTGGATAATGCACAAGAGATCAAGTGCCGAATAGAAAAAGCAAGAGCAATATTTGTTAAAATGAGTGCCTTATTTAAAAATCACAACATAACTCTTGCCACAAAGGTCCGCTTCTTGAGATGTTATGTGTTCACTGTCTTGCTATATGGAGTTGAAACATGGACAGTCACACAAGAACTTTCTAAAAGGCTGGAGGCCTTTGAAATGTGGCTGTACAGGAGGATGTTGCAGATCTCTTGGAAAGATAAGGTCACTACTAATGTAGAGGTTCTGCGTCGCATGAATAAGAGTAGTGGTGTTTTGAGAGAGCTGCTTATCCAATAGAAATCGAGGGGTGTGGCCTCCCCCTCCACCCCCCCTGCCCTAGTCCGCCATTTTGGCCCCGCCCCCAGCCAATAGGAATCGAGGGGCGTGGCCACGCCCCCTCCCAGTCCGCCATTTTGGCCCCGCCCCCAGCCAATAGGAATCGAGAGGGCGTGGCCAAAATGGCGTCCCTCCACCCCCCTTCCCTAGTGTTGGCCATTCTGTCCCCCACCAAAGTCCCCGCCCCAACCAATAGGAAGAGGCAGGAAGTGCCCCCGACGGCCATCTTTGTTGTAGCAGGTGTTCTGTCAAAAACATCTGCCCCAGTCATCCCCCACCAAAGTCCCTGCCCCCAACCAATAGGGAAGAGGTTCCCCTACCCAGGAAGTGCCCCCAACGGCCATATTTGTTGTAGCAGGTGTTTGCAACTGTCAAAAACATCTGCCCCAGTCATCCTAACACCTGCTTCAGCAATTAAGTGGTGCCAACCTGATTAGCATATTAAAAATATCCCCACATTTAAAATCTTTAAAATCACAGATATCACTACTAGCACTAAACTCTCAAACTACACTACTACTACTAATCTATTTCCCAGTCATATTTTTTTCTTTTTTTTCCTGCATCACTTGGTCGCCTATCACTGAACATTCTTTTCAAAAACAACTCTTGCACCTGATCAGAATTCAAATTATGTTGTACAGCTTCACTCATGTCAAAGATGTACCTCTTTTTGACATATTGTGCAATCAAATAGTATGAAAAGTTGAACAACTGTTCATTTAAATATTTCTGAAAATCTTCACCTTTCATAATCATCTGCATAATGTCATCTTTTAGCTTTTGGTGAGAAGCTAAATTTTTTTCATCAAGTTTCTTTTGCACCTCAGCAAAAATAATATTGAATGTTGTTTCTAGATCAACTACTTTCAAATTATAATCTTGCCTGTTAATAAAGTTAAGTTTAGTTTGTGCCTTTGTCTTAGTCTTTTAATTCTTTCAATTTAGTTTCTAGCAAATCTGTATCAACATGTTTTAAACTATTGTTTTTACTTTGTTGTTCACATAATGTCTTCAATTCGTCTAATTTCTGATCAAACAACGACCTACTAACATACTTTACCTCAATATCATCACTAATTGATTTAGACAATGTTTTCAATTGTGAATCGAAATACTGTTTTTGTTGTGCTATCTCCTTCAATATATCAGACATTGAATGCAATTTACTTTCAAACACTTTTTTAGTAATCAAATCAGACTGTAGTTTTTGGAATATACTAGTTGATATTGCAAGTAATTTGCTGTCTAAATATTTCCTATCTACTAAATCAGATGATTCAGTTTGCAATTTAGTGAATATATTTGTTGATATTTCAAGCAATTTACTGTCCAAGTATTCTTTGTTAACTAGCGGTGATTATTGATCAGACTGTAGTTTTTGGATTATACTAGTTGAAACTTCCTTTAATTTACTATCCAAGTATTCTCTGTTAACTAGCGACGACAATGGATCAGACTGTAGTTTAGTGAATATATTTGATGATATTTCAAGCAATTTACTGTCCAAGTATTCTCTGTTAACTAGCGGTGACAATGGATCAGACTGAAGTTTATTGAATATATTTGATGATATTTCAAGCAATTTACTGTCCAAGTATTCTCTGTTAACTAGCGGTGACAATGGATCAGACTGAAGTTTATTGAATATATTTGATGATAATTCAAGTAGTTTACTGTCTAAATATTCTCTACTTGCTGCCACTAATGATGATGTTGCTTCTGCTGCTGCTGCTGCTGCTGATGATTCACAACCACTGTTTAAAACTAATGGTGCTGTTGTATTAAACACATGATGTGTCCTACCAAATCGATCTATTGTACTACTCACTGCAGTGGTGGCGCTACTGCCCGACATCTCTATTCTTGTCAAGTGTTAAACACATACTAACGACTAAAAGCAACATTGCCACCTAATATAATACCACTTTCTTTCAGTTCTTCAATAATAGAAGCTATTTCAACTGAATGTGATCTATTTCCCGCCTGCTGTGATGAAAGCAGAATATCTAATCTGTCTATCAGTTCATTTGGATTATCCCAGTAGACATACTGTCGACTAGTAGATTCATTTCTTATAAAACCCATACCACTAACAGCTGCTGCCGCTGCATCATCAATCCTAGATCTTTTTCTTTTCCTACTACTACTCGATGGAAATAAAGATTGAATAATTTGTGATTTATAGCCTGTATTTCTCTTTACATAACCGCGTCTATCTAAATGAGCAGCGGTAAGCTGCAATATATTACGATATTTTCTTAAATCACGTTCTGTGTACAGTTTCTGGTCAGGCTATTTTTTAAATAGAAGTTCACACAAACCAACTGTTAAACGATACTTATTATTATTGTCGATAATCAAATAACCATTGGCAATACTAATATCCTTTACACCCATATAGTATTCATTTAGTTTACTATCATAACATATACCATAAGATATACAATTATTTAGTTTTCCATTATGAAATTCACGTATATACTCATCAATAAAATCCACTGTTATTGTTGTTTTATTCAAAATATCACTTACATTAGATCTATTCAAACCCTCATCCACATCCATTTCCTTGCCCGCGTCTTTCTCCTCCTCCTCCTCCTCCTCCTCCTCCTCCTCCTCCTCCTCCTCCTCCTCCTCCTCCTCCTCCTCCTCCTCTTCGTCCTCTGATTCTTCTTTAAGTCTGCTACTAGTGTGTGCATGTTGTACAAGTGTATCTTTCAATTGTTTTAGTGGATTGATAATTGGTTCTAATGATTTTTGTCTAATCGAATCATTTTCCCTAATCATACTAGTTAATGATCTATGTTTATTAATAATTGACTTACGCAAACCTTTTATCCTGTCAATTACTTTACTAGTATGACGATGATGATGATCACGTTGCACTAGTCCTCATCTTCGTCCACGTCCTCGCCCTCCTCTTTGTTTTTTTCTTTTTAATTTAATTTTATGCATATTGCTAGAAGTAGTAGAATGATAATTAGTTCTTTCACCTACACTGGCTCAACAACAAATGATGAGAATTGACACATGTCAATTGGTGCTGCTGCTGCTATACACACTTGGATCAATATACTTACCAAGACAATTACGATATTTACCAGCATCTGGTTTACACTCAGTGAAAATTGAAATAAAACTATGATTTCCGCTTTGCCATACATCTGAACATAGATTTCTGAATGCAACAAATGTCATATCAGTTCCAACAAAATCTCTAAATATTAATTTTAAATTGTGCATATCCATTTTAAAAATAATCAGCATATTTGCGTTGTCTCTGATATGATGTTTTGAAATTGCGCCATAGCTTTGAATTAAGTACACACAATCTATGCTTTTGTGTCTGCCCATTGTGAAAAAATTACGTATTTGCGGCACATGTGTAACATTCAAATCGTCAAATATTATCAGTGAATGAGTGTCAATATCATTCGGTTGTGGTATACTTTCAATGTTGTCAGATTTATAGTAGTTTACACACTTGAGTTTTGAAAAAACAACATCCAATAATTTATACTTTTCCTGATACAAAGACTTACTGAACAAGTATAGGTTTTTGAATTTTAATCCATTTTTATCGAATATTAAATTCAGCAGTACATTTGTCTTTCCACAATTTGATGCACCACAAATTAGAATTCTAGCTGAACTTGGCAAAAACTCACCATGCTTTTTTCTATCTAGACAATTTTTGCCCACTTGTTTTGAATTGAATTGAATTGAATTTTATTGCCAAAAATCACATACAAATATTTGTGCAATACAATCACTAAAGTATGCAATATACAATCACCTAAAAATAAACATTTATTGTAACTTGCACAACAATAATTATCAACGTAATCAATGTAATATTCGGCACTGCCAACATAAGAGTCCTTGTGTGTTGGCAGTGAGTTGCGGTTAAATTATTCTGCTTCAATTCAGGTTAAGTAAGAAGTGATATAAAAATTAAAATAAAAAGAGCTAAAGAAAGTATTACAGCAATATACAAAAGTCTCAAAGGCTCAGAAAAAAAAATTAAAAACTTAAGAATAGTACATACTATATGACAAAGTAGAATCCAATTTACCACTGTGACGTCTTGAGGCCATCATGAAGTGAATATTTCACACAGGGAATACATATAAAAAAATACGATGATGAGGGAACATTTACAATACCTGGTTCGAGAACGTGAAAATGAAAAAACCATTGCTCAATGTTTTTAGTAACAATGCTTGTTGGATACAATATTATACTTTATACAACTAGTTTGAAGAATATGTTATGCTCAATCCAATAATCTATGCTTTTGCTTAAATTACGTGTCATTTGTTTATCTATAAAATCGTTTGGAATTTTATTTATAATGTAGCTGCAATAATAGGTAAATTGATGCCTGCATATGGTTAGCTTAATGAGTTCTGTGTTGAATCTATTGTTAGGATGTGTATTATGGGGTGTTATCTGTGCAGGAAAATTAGATTTATTCTTATTGATATGGAGTATTATATTTTTCATATAATTCTGTCTTATTGTAGGGACCTTAAATTCAAGAAAAATGTCCCTACTAGGATAGAGTCGAGGTCTTCCTAATGCTGCTCTTATAATATGTTTTTGTAAAATAAATAATTTCTTCAGATGTGTATCATAAGCAGCTCCACATACTTCATTAATATATTGAAATAATGAGTGAGCGTATGCAAAGTAAATTTTCCGTATAATGTCTATGTTTTTTATTTTATTTATTTTGTAAAAAATGTAAATGAGGTATTTCAACTTTGAGCACAAATAATCTATGTGTTTGTTCCATTTTAAATGTTGATCCAATAATATACCAAGATATTTAATCGTGTGAACCCTTTCTAATGTTTTTTGTGCTTCTGTATTATCTGTAGAGTTTTCATTGTTATTATTTGTTGTCCCTATTTTAAGATTTAAATCTGTTGCTGGTTGTCCAGTTATATTGGGTGAAAAGGTGATATACTTAGTTTTGTCAGCGTTTAAAGTCAGGATATGATCTTGAAGCCATTTTCTAATAATTATTAGGTTTCTATTGGCTATATTGAAAGTTTCTACCCAGCTTTTGCCGCTGAAGATCAATACAGTGTCATCTGCAAAAGACAGAGTGGTGCAATCTTGGAGGTTTAGTTTGAGTAGGTCATTCACATATAACAAAAAAAGAACTGGTGAAAGCACAGAACCTTGAGGCAAGCCGAAACCTGACATATATTTAATATCAGTTTGACCCTGAAGATGTAGGTATTGTTTCCTTTCAGTCAAATATGAAGAAAATAAATCATTTGCTGCACCTCTAATTCCAGCCCTATCTAATTTGTTTAATAATATATTGTGAGGTATCGTATCAAAAGCTTTTGATAGATCCATGAACACTGCAAGAGATTTTCTATTGCTATTAAAATTGTATCTACAATTAGATTATCAAAGTTAACTATTGCTATTGACTCTTTTGCTGATGTCATAATAATAACAACTAATCATTAACTCTTGATGCGCGCGCGCGCTTGCTGTTCACACATGCGTGTCTACAGTTCAACTATGCTGTTAACATTGCTACATCTGATGTGTGTGTGTGTGTGTGTGTGTGCGTGTGTGTATACTACAAGCGGTTTATGAATGAAGAAAACACGCACATACAATGTTCACAGTTTATTAAAAATACTAGATACATACAGCAGCAGCTAAAACAAGTGTGTTGACAATATCTTACAAAGTTGACAATACATAAAAAGTTGAAAATACATACAAAGTTGACAGCTGCATACATAAAAAGTGAAAATATACATACAAAGTTGACAGCTGCATACATAAAAGGTGAAAATATACATACAAAGTTGACAGTTGCAGTAAGGTAAGTGGCGACAAATCTGAGACAGTGATAATACATACAAAGTTGACAGTGTTTTTTGCCAATATTATAAAAAATTGTAAATTATTACAAAGCGTGTGTTTTTCCCTTTCACATAATACAGTATAGCTGTTAGCAGCGTCACACGCATTAATTAAGATTAGCCATTGACATGCAATAATCTAAAATATAAATTAATATCTTTTCTTTCTTCTTATCATCATCATCATCATCATCATCATCTTCATCAACATCAGCTACATTAAAGTCTATTGATTTAATTTGCGAGTAAAGTATGTTTAGTTGCATAGAAAATTGAGCACAGATACAAGTATCTACTACATCAAATACGCTGCTTGCATTTTGAATTGCATCTTTTAAAAATACATTGTTATATGAGCATATACTTAAATGATACCTACTATCATCATCATCATCATCATCATCAACATTAACAACAACAACATCACTGTAAAATGTTTTTTTACATAAGCTAACTAGAAAGCATTTTTCAATATCAACACGTTTTACACACATCGCTTCAAGCGTACACAAAAGATCAATTATTCTTTTAATAACACTACACGCATCGTTACCATTCAGCAAATAGAACAACAGTGGCGCATCCATTGCCATTGACATTATGTTTATATCATATCTGAAACAATATGCAAATAAATTTAATGATTTTTGCGCATTGCACACAGTTTCTTCTGTTTTACAGACGGAGTAATAATATCACTCTTATCTATCCAGCTAGTTTTATCAAAGCCTAACAATTTAACGAGATATTTATTGTTTGATTTTCGTATTATTCGTTCAACTAAATATGTATTTTGTTCGGACGGTGTTAAGTTTGTTTTCATCAATTGTTCACTATAAAATCTGCCTTGTATGATTTCATTGATAAGATCGCGAATTACATAGGTTGGCGGTTGTGTGGGATAAACACCGTGAATTATAAACAGTTCTGGCGACCAATTTAATCTAAAACTTTTATCAAAAACCTGACGAAACTTACTTATTCGCACTACGTCGCCTAATGCAAACTTTGGTCGATAAACTGTACGCGGCGATTGCTTTGTCTTTTTCAACTGTAACATGATCAAATGCTTTTCATGACATCGTCTAACACTGGCCGGTGTCATGCCAATCGCTGAATGAATAGTGTTATTATATTGATAAACAATGTCCGGTAAAATGTTTAACCATTTTTGCGTGCCGCTAGCAGTTAGTCGTTCATACAAAAGTGATTTCAGTGTTCGGTTCAATCTTTCAACAAAAGCCGCCTTAATTTCAGAAAATACACTGTAATGATTAATGTTTAACCTATCGAATAGTTGTTTAACATCCTTATTGTAAAATTCACGACCTAAATCGCTTTGCACATTTTTTATACCTTTATTTAACACTAATATTTGCGCTAATTTTCGTTCAACTTCTTTTCCTGTTTCAGTTTTTAATGGTTCAGCAAAAGCATAACGTGAAAAACAATTAATTGCAATCAAAACATAACGATAGCCGTTGTTTGCTCTAGCAAATTCTGGCAATTCAATTAAATCAATTTGAATGAGGTCTTTTATTCCTTTTAATATAATTATATTTACGTCTGTTGAATTTTCTTCGCGCTGGACGGTGTAATTCCTGAGCAATTTTCTGTTGCAAATCTGACATATTTGGGGTTTCGTTCTGTTCTCCCCTACACGAATGTGGGTGCGCGCGTGCTTGTGCGTGTGTGCGTGATTGTTTTTGCTAGAGTTCAGTCACACCTGCAGCACTGCTATACTGTCTTCAACAGCGATCTTTCTTTGTCTTCTTCTTCTTCTTCTTTACACGGATGTTGTTTCTGCCTCCTTCTTCTTCGTGTTCAACACTGAGCTGTGTCGGAGTGGTGCTTGTTGTATCTAATATGAACTGGTTTCACTAATAGCTTCTTGCTCCACTTTCCTCTCTCTCTCTCTCTCTCTCACTGCTGCGATCAGTCTGGTGTAACACCAGAGCTGCTAGCCGTTCTGCTGCTGCTGCTCCTATCAATATCTTCTCTTCTTCTCTCTTCTATTAAATAATGACCCCACGCTTTCGTATCTATACCGTTTGATTCAATGTATCTTTTTGTGTCAAATGGTGATAATGCAACTTTGGCACACGATATTTGATAAATATCATGTGAATAACTGCGTAATTGTGAAAAGCATTCATGTTGAATTAATCTATCTGTCAGACATTTCATGTACATATCATATCTTAGTTTATTGTTTATAATTGTTCTCGCTACGCCTTTAGCTGCGTGCTTACTAAATTTTTCATAAGAACTATCCTTAATACTACTACTACTACTACTACTACTATTACTACTACTGCTGCTACTAGCACTACTGCTTAGTACATATTCAAAACTGTAAAGTTTTGCACGAAGACCGCAAAAAGCGGTAATAATGCCAGATTTTAATTCATCTTTAAATGTGCCAGGCACACCATGGTTCAATTGACTATAACAACAATGTGTGACAGGATTAGCACTTGTGTCAAAATGTTGAAGATTTTGTTTGATAACTGCATAGATATCGTCCGATTTGATATGATATAGCAACGAGTCTATTACTAGTGTGTTGTAGTGGAAATTGAACATTGTAAATTTACTCAAATCAAGAATTGAAAAACCAGCATAAATTGGTCGATCTAATTTTATTTCTGTTTTACACATTTGTACAGCGACAATGTCTTTATCAAACACAATCCATCGTTTACAGCTTGGTTTTGCAATCAAACTTTCCAATTTTTTCTGACAAATAATAAGCTTAAAATCTATTCTTTTCCTATTATTCTCCATCAATTTTCCGAACAGACTATTTGAAAGAAATTTAAAGAGGGTACGTTCAAATGAATTTTTTGCTTCCTTTCTCAGTTGCGCATTCAAATCAATATACGGTTTAAGCCAGTATGACTGATGAAAAGCGATTACTCTATGTACAGCAGTCAATTTCATGCCCAAGCTTAAATAAAGTTTCAAATTTCTATAGTGGAGTACATATCGTTTACGATTATAAAGGGTGGCTGAAAGACGTGATGATGCGGCAGCGGTGTTGGGAGATGGGCGGTGTGCGGCCGCTTCTCTGCGCAGAGCAACAGTGTTGTCTGTTTGATATGAAGAGAACAGGTTGTAAGGCGGCTGATCTTTTAATGGTGCCAGGGGAAAGCTGTTATGTAATTCGTGTAAATTAACTGGATAGGACAGGTCTGCTTCAACTATATAGCCAGTGTCGGCTTCATCGTGAATACTTGTAAAATCGCCTAAAGCTGTAATTTCATCTTGTGATAAAAATCTGAAATTTGATTCAGGTAGCTTGTAGGCAATCATTGTATGTGCGTATAAGCTTGTACAATCAAGATAGAGCAAAAAACTATTTTCAATAGCTGGGTTATAATTTGCGCCCATATATTTATTGTTTGCGACTGCATGATGGTGGGGAATGACTGACAGACCACCGCGTAAACCAGATTCTATGAGCATATGAGCAAGTTCATATCAGCATTGCTAATTAATTCTAAACGTACTTTAGTCAAATATAACATTGCATTCAACGAAAAATGTGGTAACGATACAAAGTGTGATACATCCAGTTTGTAAATTGCAAAAAATACAGTCCTAAAATTTTGAAAAATATCTGCCAGCAGTAAGCAATCTGACAAAAGGTAAAGATCATGATATTCACCCAATGAGTTTATGTTAAATTCGCGCCAAACTTTCTGTGCATGCTCGTAATCTTCTACTTGCAATGCTGTGTTACTAAGTGTACTGTAAAATGAGTCAATTGCTGGCAATTGTTGTTCTTCAAATTTTTTAGCATCTGTTATGTACTGATACAGGTACACGCCTTTACATAGTAAAAGTTTTTGATGATTTTTATCGTTGAATATTTTACACATTACTTTGAAATTAGTATCAATGTTTTCTGTATCACTTGCAAGATTCAACAAGTGACTGTAGACTTGAGCTTAAGAATTGATAGCTGTCAAGGAAACGTACTCGATCTACTGTAATTGTGAGGAATTTTTCTGATGAGTTTGCAATACAATCAATTTTCTCCTTTCGTCCTGCTAATGCCTTAACAATGAAATGACTATCATATCCGCGAAAATTATGAAAAAAACAGTTTAATAGTTTTGGTGCTTTTGCATTTAAATTACATGACTTGTGCGTTGCACCGAGAAAATTTCCTGTTGTATGAGAATGGTGCCTAAAACGAATTTTGTTGGCTTTAAATTCATCGTTGCACAAAAAACATACTGTACTATTGTTAAAAGCTAATAATTGTTCTTCATTTAATTCAATCATGGGCACTTCTTGTTGCATATCAAAGGGACAGTTTCGACCTATGGCAATGATCTCATCAAGAAATTGCTCAATAATTTTCTCGCCAACACTTGTAGCTCTATAAACGCGTGGGCCGTAGAATATTTTACCTGATTCGTCTAAAATAATAAATGCATAGCCGCAAGCAACATGTTTTTGTGTTTTCCTTGTAAAGCTATTTCCTATATCAGTTCCGAGCAAATCATCAACATTTTCATCGTCGTCCTCACCATTATTTGTTGGTACAATAAAACTTTCAAAATCGGCAAATGCAATGTACTTATTTTTTAGTGTGTACGAAAAATTTTTAAACTTTAACATTTCACCCTGTTTAGGTAGTACTGTTCTTTGTATTGCAAATGTCGAACACAAATCCATATGTTTTTCTAGATTGGTTTTTCCATCACAATTTGCTTGCCGGTTAGTTGTAAATTTGTTAAAACAATATGGACAAATGAACACTTGTCCATTATGCAAAGACAAGTGATGACTCAGTAGCCGTGACAATCCGTTATACCCTTGACGCTTTTTTATCAGAACATAATGCCATTTTTTCGGTGTTGTATCATTTGACAATAGTAGAAGATTGATTTTATGTTCGCGTTGTCTGTAAATTGAACAACGGTACAGGAAAAACTTTTTTTTAGCAGCATCATAAGCAATCACTGTTATAGAAATGTTTAAATTTTGCACTTCAAATTTTTTAATGTCATGCACTGTAGTAGGAAACTTAATACCGGTCAAATTTAGATTATTTTCAAATTGCTTCAGATAGTCAACATTCATATTACAACGTCTGTAATGAAAATAGCTAAGTACACTCCATACAAAACATTTACTATCATTTGTGTTTTTTACATTTATAACGGCTCTTTTTGCTTTTATAAAATCAGGTGTTTCAATGTATGTACTATTCCCGCCAGCTAAAGGATTGTAACGAGTAATATTCAAATCAAATGAAATGATTCTAACCACAGTCCAACCACTACCGTATCTAATAAACTTATCAAGCATTGATTCAATTTTCTCTACACCACTAATAAATTGATCTTGCAAAATATCTAATTGTTCATCAACATTAATTAACAATGACGTATAAATGTAAAATGATGCGTTTGTCATAGTTTCAACGATTTCTTCTTGTTGCGATTGATCGCTGCTGCCGCTATCAACATTTACTTTTTTCAATTGAACAGTTGTAACAAAATACCATTTAATATTTTTGTCAAAATTATCACTTTCTTCAACAATTAATTCAATTACTTTCGGCTTTAAAATTTGCAATAATGTTTGAACAACATCAATGAATATTTTTCTAAAAACAAATCTGTAGCGAACTGCACTCGAATTTATGCTAGTACTTCGTTCAATAGTATAATCCATAGTTTTTCAATTTTGCTAGTAGATGTAGTAGTAGTAGTAATAATAGGTAATAGGTTTTGCCATCTTACCGCTTTGAAGAGGTTTGCGGGTCAATGTTTTCAACTTTGTTGTCGATGTTAGTAGCAGTAGCGTTCACGACTCTCGGTTGAGTTGAGTTTGTCACGTCTAGCAGAATCAATGATGCTTCAGCTTGGTGTCCACTATTACGACTGGACTGTTGCAATGATGACTCCGCACTCACTCCACCCACATCAATTTGGCGGCCTCTTCCTCTGCCCTGAGCGATGACGCGTTGATCGGCAAAATAAATGCCGTGGCCCTGACCTTTTCCACCACGTTTTGGCGTATCACACGCTGAGGAAAAGTGGACACGTTTTGCCGGCGGCGAATCGCTGCTGTCAACCACACACCATTCCTCATCCGCCATTTCCACCTCCACCTCCTTGTCGACCGCTATCATCTCAACCAGGCTGAAAAAACAAACATATAGAATGAAATAATTGTATAGAATAAAATGACTGTGTGTGTGTATGTGTATGTGTGTGTGTGTGTGTGTGTGTGTGTGTGTGTGTGTGGTGTGTGTGTGTGTGTGTGTGTGTGTGTTGTGTGTGTGTGTGTGTGTATGTGTGTGTGTGTGTGTATACATTTATTTGCAAACGCACATTATTGAATGATCATAAATCTGTTTACAGATAGTATATTTTCCAGTTTACTTCAAGCACAATTATTACCTCCTCAGCCGCCATTATACATATTTGTTTGCAGTTGTTAGAGCAAGACAATTGTTTTCAAAATAGAAATTAAAGTAGTCAAATTGTTTACTGCCGCCGCCGCTTTTTCAGTTTGATTGTTAGAGTATAACATTTTAATCATATTTGTTTTGCAATCATTATTGCTGCCAATCATTATTGTCAATGAAAACGTGACAATGTTCTCACCGCCAATCATTATTGACAATGAAAACACTCACAAAACTTGTTGCTACTTTTTTACAGTTTGTAAATTAATTTCAAAAAATATTTCATTATACTTACGTGTTGATTGTTGGCGTTGCTGCTTCTTCACTTGTTGCTGCAGCTGCTGCTTTATCGGTTTGTTGGTTGTCCATTTGCACTGTGCATGAAACGTCACACTATAATCGAATGCGAGCAATATCATGTTGCTCGATGCTTTTATAATTTTGAGCCGCTCGGTGCCATCAACTGTCAGTTTGTTATCACGCAGAACATGTGGGGTTTGCAATAATTATATAAGTATGCATGTGCACTGCACAATGAATAAATTAATATCTTTCACTCAGCTAACATTGGCAGATGTAAAGTCTGTTACAGAGACGCAAGGTGCACACATTTTGCCCGTTAATTGTCCTTAAGAAATTTGCAAACGATATTTTTCCTTATCAGTGTTCCGGGAATGAAACATCTGTACTAAATTTCGCATACAACATATGCACAAAACAGATATACTTTCTTTGAACTTCTTACCATCTATATTCATCAAGTTGATAATATATAATGACGAAAAACTGCATCCTTCCGTTAGTATCAGTTTGAAACTCCTACAACACTACGTCGCAGTCAGCAGATCAAACCTCGCCTATGGCAGCGCCAATCAACAGCGAAACCAATGTAAGTTTATTATTATTTTTTCCATTTACTCATCTAGCAAACTGACTTGAAATACATTCTTCTAATCCAACAGTAGTTTTCTGTTTGTTGACAGTTTTCTTCTCATACAAATTTAGCAAACTAAAAATAATGTTATCAGTCTTTTTCAACTAAACTGAATACTTCTGCTGCTATCATACAAATAAAGTTCTTCTAAATTTTTTGTCCCCTAAAACTGATTACCCAAATAACATTCTACTTATAGGAGGAGGTTATGTCTTTGTTGTTCTTCACACATTGAATGTACAAACTAATCTACTGCTAATTAAAACACTGTCATCCCCTTTGCGCAATCAGTCTTTTTCAACTAATCTGAATACTTCTGCTGCTATCATACAAATAAAGTTCTTCTAAATTTTCTGTCCCCTAAAACTGATTACCCGAATAACACTCTACTTATAGGTGGAGGTTATGTCTTTGTTGTTCTTCACACATTGAATGTACAAACTAATCTACTGCTAATTAAAACACTGTCATCCCCTTTGCGCAGACTAAACTGGAATACTTATCACACACTGTACAACTGCTAATAGGTTATGTCTTTATCATCTTCTTCTTCTTCTTCTTCTTCTTCTTCTGCTTCTGCTTCACACACTTGAATTTTTTTAACAAAATCGCAATTTGTCGATGATTGAATGTGTAAATCCCTCAATTGGTATTTATTGATCGATATGTCTGCCCACATATGACAACCGCTGCAAATAAGACCAAATCCATTCGAATTTGAAAGATCAATACCATAATAAAATCCGTCACTTGCTAGCTGTTTGAAATTTTTCGGCAAACATTCCATTTTCATAAATGAATTTTCACGTTCGTATTGTTCATTGTAGTCTGGTTTTTTCTGAAAAGTTGACGTTGTACGAATATTACCAACAAGATAATTGTTTATGAAGCCACACTTCGGTGACCATTTTTTATGTTCAAAAATAGCATAATCACTCACTTCCCAATTTTCCAAAACTACATTGCAAAAAACACATTTTGTTCTATCAAAAACTTTTAAAAAGTAGAACCCGGCCTCTGCTAAATGATTCGGTTTTGGATATTGATGCGGCCAAATAGTTTTATTACCTTCAAAAAATGAGTCAAGCCTATCGATTTCTTTAAAGTAATTTACCGCTTTCTTCTCATCACTATCGTTGTTGTTGATGATGTCACTGTTGTTGGAACAATGAATGCAACGCTTTCTTGCTCGCGGCAACATTTTCAAACAGCAACTGAAAAAATGAAAAATAATATATTTTTGCTGCTGCTGCTAAACTTAATTTTTTTCTACAGGAAATTTGCACCAACAAGTTGTGGTCCGAGGACGGGGCAATGGCTATGCTGGAGGCCGAACTATTGCGAAGCGACGCCGCACCTGCCGACGCTGGCGTCGATCTGTTTGATGAAGACGATTCATTAATGGATCTATTGACCAGAGCTGAGAACCAACTAAAGGAACAAAAGCTCTGGCAGTATCCTCTTCATCAAACAGATCGGCGCCAGCAACAGGTTTCCAGCCTCGATCACCCTCCCCCTTCATCGCCGCATTGCCAGCAGCTTGTGGTATACACGCCACCACCTCCCGCTACCCGAGCTGCTGCTGCATTCAACCGGATCCCCCTCGCCCCCACCATCACAACAAGAATCCCCCCTGCCTTCACCGTCACATCACACCAACAAGGATGTCCCCCCGCCGTCGCCTCTACCTCCGCCTCCGCCACTCATCCTTATAGACGTCCACGCGCAATCTTAGGATCTAACTCTATGCGGCATGAATTTGATTTCGATGGACTGATAAGGTTTTCAGATCCATCCCGACGTCGTACAATTGCGTTAAAACATTTATCCGATGCATTTCAGTATCCTGTTTTAGGTGCGCGTGTTGTGCGCTCCTACAACAAGGATGCTGTTATCATTAGGGTAGCAAATGTAGGACGTCGGGGCAACAAAGATGCCGAAATTGAAACTTTCATGCCGCATAGATTTACTACTAAGATTACGCGTGCAAATGTGCAGTCGTTTAATTCAGGTTGCCACAATTTAATAATGCAAGTTGTTCACAGCAAAGGTCGTTCCTCTGATATAAGGCTGAATCGACGGTCGCGGCAGCGGCCGTAGATTCAGCTGAATATATCAGAGGAACATTTTTAAATTAATAATATTTCAAATTTAAAATTTTTTTTTTTCAAATTGTGGCAATTTGAATTAAAGGATTAGGTTTCTTTTTCTTATAAATTTATAATTAATTTTTTTTCTTATAATAAATTATATATGTTGATTATTGCACTTCATTTAACTTACCTTGTGTGTGTGATCAACAACTGTGCACAACTGATGTACAATCATTGTTCTACATGACTATTTATAGTCAAAGGTTAATGACTTCACACAGACATGTTCAGACATGTCTGGTCATGCATAGCTGCACACACGCGTCATACATGAATGCATTCAGTTGCATGTCACTGCAAACTTAGTTTGTCAGCAGACACAATGGGAGTCAAGTCAATAGGACAAGAAATGAAAATAATCATAGTATTTGTTACATTCATAATATACACAATTAGTATGATATTACTCTTATACTATACTCTGAGTACTTGTACATTGCACAATATTAGAGTTGAAAATGTGTTAAATTTTTCATCATTAAACCAATCTGTAAAAGACAGCAGCAGCAGTACTGCCAATTTAAGCGTAAAAGCTTATAATAAAGCACATATATTATCTTATATAAGACTATGAGTTCAATCTCAAATGAATTATAAAACATTGAAATTATTTGATGATGGACTAGACAAATGGTATGCTTATATGAATGATCAACGTAAGGTTATTTGTAATTTTTTCAACAATTATACAGCATTGAACAGTTGTATAAACATAAACCCATCGTCTGGTGATAGTATTTCGAATTTTCTACTAATAACAACATTACAACTTTGTAATATTTTTGATAGCGAGCCGGAGCCGGCAACGGTTAGGTCTTAAGGGGATTAACTAATTTCTATTTAGTCAGGTTTCAACATTGCTATTGGAAGGATGGTAGCAAAAAAGTCTTGCCTTTGTCGTCGTCGACGAGTGCAACGTAAAATTGGCACTGGTATTTTATCGAAACTTAGCGGATTTGCATCAACTGCCCTTAATAAAATTGTCGATACATTACCCCTGGAGTTGCATATCCCCTCCTACCACTTTTGCGGACCCGGCACCAAATTGGATGAAAGATTAAGGAGGGGGGACAAAGGAATAAATAGTCTGGATGAAGCATGTAAAGAGCATGATATAGCGTATGCGCAGCATAGTGATAATTCGTCGCGAAATGTGGCTGATCGTCGTTTGGCTGATAAAGCATGGAATAATAGAAGAGAAGGTTGGAAAAATAATTCATCACTACAAGAACAAAGAAGTGCACATTTACGACAAAAAGCAATTAAACATTTAAGTAAGCACATAGCTGGTCAAGGTTTTTATTTAAGACCATATGCACCCTTGTATAAAGGCGGTAGAATCATTGAATCACCTTCACAAAGAAGAAGGACAACAAAGAAGAGGAGGAGGAGGAGAAGAGCACCAAAGAAAGTGAGAAAATGAAGATTAATATACAAGGACCACTGTCAAATTATGATCTACTAGATTGGGCTGATATTTTAGATATTAAATTCCGTGGTATTCATATGATTGATACATTGCCAAAAAGAATTAATTTAAATGAAAAATCGATCATAAATTTAGACTCGATCATGAACAGTGGAACACACTGGGTGGCTTACAAAAAACATGCACAAAAAGTATATTATTTTGATCCAATTGGTAATTTACAGCCGCCCATACAATTGATAAACTATTTCAAACAACAACCAAATGTTGAAATTTATTTCAATTATGATCAATTACAAACACTAAATAGTAATGTATGTGGTCATTTTTGTCTTTTATTTCTTGCAGATGTGTTATAGCAGACAGTTCACTTGTAGATGTGTATGAAAGAAGGTGGTAAAACAGTAGTACACAATGGTTGTAATAACATTATCATCTAAAGACAGTAGCAGCAGCAGCAGTTGTTTAATTGAAGTACTTCCCACTGTACTAGAGCTAGACGCACGCTATCAATATGAAATTGGATTGATTAATTTATGGACATACAATAGTGTACCGAATATAATTAAAAATGTCAACTCATCTTTTAAGTATGGTGATAGCTTGATTGATTTGGATACAGGCTCCTACGAAATTGATCGTATAATAAATGAAATAAAGAGAAAATTGAACGTTGATAGTTCAAATCTAATTATACAAGGAAATAATACGACAATGCTATGTGAATTGAAAGCGGATAAAGATGTTGATTTAACAATGAACACATCACTAGCCGATATACTCGGTTTTGATAGAGAAATTCTTGTAGCAAATAAATGGCATTATTCTAAACGTTTAGTATCCATTACAAATATAACATCGTTCCAGGTTACTTGTAATATTGCATGCGGCAGTTATCGAAATGGGCAAGAGGTTCATACAATTTTTGAATTCCTACCAAAGGTTGCACCTGGTTTTCTAATAAATGAATCACCATCGCCAATTATTTACTTTCCATGAAACACGCACAGAATTCAATCTATTGTAATTCAAGTAGTTGATCAGAATGGTAAACTAGTTGATTTCCGCGGCGATAGTATAACAATAAGAGTACACATTAGAAAGAAGGAATAGAGAGAGAGAGTGAGGAAGAATGCGGCGGTGGATCAAGCATGTGTTAGAATGATGTGAGCATTAGTCACGCAAACAACACTAGCGAGAGAGCGTGAGCAAGAAGGAATCGCGCTACAGAATGGGTTTTGTTGTGTATAACAACCTGAAGTCAGGTGCGGCAAGTAGGAGGGAGTGGAGTGGCGGTAGGACTGCTTTTAGCATGCAGCAACAATTGCCGACACCGGTTAGTACTTATCAGTCCGTGAAACTGATAACACATAATCGAGCAAGGTTTTTAGAAAAGCTTGGTTTTAAAGTTAATTGGAAATATGTCATCAAAACACGCGGCGGCGGCGGCGGCCGCAATTAGTGACATACTAAATGTTGAACAAGACATACACTATTATTCAGATATAACAAAATTTGATTATCATACACATCCGCCGTATGGTAATTTGAAATTTAATAACAATGATGAAATACGTTTGTCGAAATCGTCTCATGACCTTATTTCATTTGTTGCAAAATCTTTTCTTATTGTTGAGGGGAAAATTACATGTACAAAACCGCCACCAAAAGACAAACCTGATGATCCGCTGATCGAGGCTGCATATACGCTCAGTTCAAATGCAGTAGCACATATGTTTGATGAGATACGATTTGAGTTGGCAGGTACAGTCGTTGCAAAGAGTCGACTAGTAGGTATTACTTCTACTATTAAATCATATTTAGTGAAACAACTAAACGATAAAAATACATATGATTTAGCAGGTTTCACTGATAGTGCATCAACACTAACTAATAATACTTTTGCTTATTGTGTACCGTTAAAATTACTTCTGCCATTTTTCGAAGATTTTCAACATGTAATTTTGAATATGAGACAAGAGCTTGTGCTTTTGAGATCCGCAACAGATATTAATTGTATTCAGTCGCCACAAGCAACATCAATGTCATTGGAAATAACAAAATTGCTTTGGAAAGTGCCCTATATTCATGTAGATGATCATTTAAGATTGAAATTTCTGAAAATTGTTGATCAGGATAGGCCATTGAAAATTGCATTCAGAAAATGGGATATCCACGAATATCCTCAGCTGCCGAACAGTGTTAGCACGATTTGGACTATGAAGATGGCTTCAAAAGCTGATACACCGCGATTTGTAATATTAGCATTTCAGACAAACAGGAAAAATGTAATGGGAAAGACAATGTCGAAATTTGATATGTGCAAATTGCATGATGTTAAACTTTTCCTGAATAGTGAATATCTACCGTATGATCGTATAAATGGAAACAAACAACTTTTGTACAAAATGTTTATAGAATTTGCGCCCAGCTATTATAATTTAGGACTTCATACTGATTATGGTACAGTTGTAGATTATAAAACTTTTACTGATTGCTGTCCAATAATTGTACTAGATTGTTCACATCAAGCTGATCATTTAACATCGTCAACAGACATTCGATTGGAAATGGAGTTTACAGAAAATGTGCCAAATTTAACGACTGCATATTGTATTTTGATAAGTGACACATTAGTAGAATACAAACCATTGAGCGCATTAGTTCGTGAAGTACAGTAATTTGACGCAAGAGCGAGCTATGCATGACAGTGTGAAGGAGGAGGGGGGTATATAAAAGTGCGTGTATGAACAGTAATTACATCAGTGTTCAGTTGTAATGTGTTCTAATAGCTTGAATAATAACATAGATATTCCTCAGTCGTCGTCGTCGTCGTTATCATCATCATCATCATTGTCATCATTGACAAAAGCAAAATTTAATGCATTTGTACATAGAATGTGTGCATGCACCGACGGAAAACAGAAAATGGACGATGATGAGCAAGTATCAACAAAATTTCGAGACTTTGGCATACAATGCGACTTGGATAAAGAAGAAGAATTGGAGAAGGAGGCAGCAAGAATTGAGGAGGAGAAGAGAGAGACGAAGAATAATGTTCGTGAAGAAGAATGGGACAGGTTTTCGAAAAATGATGACATTGATTTTCCTTTTGCTGTAGTTGAGTTTCATTTTTTCAAAAGTGATGATAATTTTATCATTATTAAAGAGGTAGCCATAATCGATTACAAACTACGACATATTGTGCTACACTTTAAATCACCATTTCCGAAAACATTACTGAGTGGAAAAATGTACCATGATGTCAGCTGGCTTGAACATAACTATCATAAAATTAGATGGGACCAAGGCGACTTAATTTACACTGACGCGCTGCTTGCTTCATATTTGCAAAATTATACCACAATCTATACAAAGGGAAGAGAAAAAGCACAGTTTTTGAAAAGGTTACACGACAATGTGCTTACTATGCCGGAGGATATTCAAAAACCAGACTATACAATGTTTGAAAATTCTTGGTGTTTTAGTGTATGCAAAATTCATAACAAATCGTCCAATGCCCGGTGTGCACTTTTCAGTGCGTATCATTATTCGACAATCTTGATGTGTAACAAGCAAACAAAGGGAATGGAGAATAGTGCTGCTTTAATGCCTACAAACAATATGAGTTCATTGAATCGTAATGCTGCTGCTGATATCGATTATACATGCAAAAATAATAGAATGGAAAGTATGAAACATTGTAAACTGCTAACTAAACAACAAAGACGCAACTATGCCTGACAAGGTTTTTATTTTGATGGGGAAAGCATACTGTGTGTTTATTGTGGATTTGATTTGATTTCGCATAAAGCAAGAGTATGCAGTCTGACCTGTAGCGAAAATGTAGGTAGTGGTGGTGGAAGGGAGAAGCGAAAAGCAATAAATTTCACTGTTCTAGTACCACTCATTTAGAGTACCTTCGGTAGCAGCAGCAGATTGAAGAGCTATAATGAATCCACAAACTTGGTCTTATGTGCCAGAATGTTTAGAAATTAAATTACAAAACTACATTGAATGGTATGCTTTGTGTCAAAAAGCAATAGAGACAAAAAACAGTAGTATTGCTAGACAATTGAAAGCAATATTTCTAAATACAGTTAATATTAACGATATCAGTGATTACTTAGCTTATTACAGACCCTTTAGTTTGAATGTAAACAAGCTAATAAGAATTGAAGAAGAAATTTTAAGATCGCTCGAGGTGAACAGAGGAGAAGAAGATGTGACTAGCTGTAAAGAAGAAGAGGTTAAGGTGAACAGTGGAGAAGAAAGGAACGCGGCTACATGTAAAGAAGAAGAAGAAGATGCGACTAGCTGTAAAGAAGAAGAAGAAGAGGTTAAGGTGAACAGCGGAGAAGAAAGGAATGCGGCTACATGTAAAGAAGAAGAAGAAGGTAGAAAGCGAGAGTGCGTGTAAAGGTGACGGAGGGGAGACAACATCATGATACGGCGGAGGGGAGACGAAGTCAACAGAAGGAATGTGTAAAGGTGAGAGGAGGCGTGGCGGAGGGGAGAACGAGTCAACAGAAGGAATGTGTAAAAGTGTCAGTGGAAGGAGTTGACAGGAAACGGAATGGGAGGCGGTTGTGGGGGACTGTCGGCTTAACAGGTTTGTGTGCGCTCAGTCTCTAACCGACAATGCACATTGAAGCAAGCATAGCTTATTACTCTTGCAATCGAACGCGCGTGCGCGGTAAGCTTTTATTATGGATCACCATCTACAGAGAAGCAACACCAGCACTGGAAATGATAGACTTTTTAGTATGAAGTCATTCAATTATATTTCGAAAACTGAATATCCAACGGTCTCACTCAAAGATCTTGACCATGATTCGTGGTACCGTGTTGTACACGCTAGATTGGTGAGAACACAGCAGGGACAGCGAATCATAATGAGGTTATATGATCATGACAGCAATGGTGACTATTATTGCGAAGTTTACTTACCTGAGAAATTTCTGAGTGTATTGAATCTTCAAACACTTGAGGATTTCAACAAACAAAAACTCTATCTGAAGTGTGTTCAGCGAGAAGGTAAATCGCCTCTTGTTCTTCTAGAAGAAGAAAGGAATATATGAAATAGAAAAAAATAAAAAAAAAACAACCCATTCCCATCATTGATTGTGCAATAGGCCTAATGTTGATTAATACTTTGTAATGAATAACTATAGTAGTATGTAGAATAGATTAGCCTATCTATTCTACATCCTATTATAGTGACATTCAATTAGAGTTTTCTCAATATGGGGATAGCACATTAAAAAAAGCGCCACCATTCCTTTTACAGCATAGTGTGGGGAAAATGACATCTCATACTAACAAATATGAAATGTAATTTTTTTCATTCTTCCTGTGGTGGAGGAAAAAAGGAACATGCACTATATTGTTGTGCAATAGGCCTAATGTTGATTAACACTTTGTAATGAATAACTATAGTAGTATGTAATAGATTAGCCTATCTATATACATCCTATTATAGTGACATTCAATTAGTGTTTTCTCAATATGGGGAAAGCACATTAAAAAAAGCGCCACCATTCTTTTTACAGCATAGTGTGGGGAAAATGCCATCTCATACGAACAAATATGAAATGTAATTTTTATCATTCTTCCTGTGGTGGAGGAAAACAAGGAACATATTATTGTAGTTTAATTAGCACCAAACTTTGAGCGCTAGTGGTGTAGTTTGAGAGTTTAGCGCTAGTAGTGTAGTTTGAGAGTTTAGTGCTAGTAGTGATATCTGTGATTTTGAAGATTTTAAATGTGGGGATATTTTTAATATGCTAATCAGGTTGGCACCACTTAATTGCTGAAGCAGGTGTTAGGATGACTGGGGCAGATGTTTTTGACAGTTGCAAACACCTGCTACAACAAAGATGGCCGTTGGGGGCACTTCCTGGGTAGGGGAACCTCTTCCCTATTGGTTGGGGGCGGGGACTTTGGTGGGGGATGACTGGGGCAGATGTTTTTGACAGAACACCTGCTACAACAAAGATGGCCGTCGGGGGCACTTCCTGCCTCTTCCTATTGGTTGGGGCGGGGACTTTGGTGGGGGACAAAATGGCCGACACTGGGGAAGGGGGGTGGAGGGACGCCATTTTGGCCACGCCCCCTCGATTCCTATTAGCTGGGGGCGGGGCCAAAATGGTGGACTGGGGGGGGGCGTGGCCACGCCCCTCGATTCCTATTGGCTGGGGGCGGGGCCAAAATGGTGGACTAGGGCAGGGGGGGTGGAGGGGGAGGCCACACCCCTCGATTTC
Organism: Nilaparvata lugens; assembly: GCF_014356525.2. Taxonomy (NCBI): domain Eukaryota; kingdom Metazoa; phylum Arthropoda; class Insecta; order Hemiptera; family Delphacidae; genus Nilaparvata; species Nilaparvata lugens. The sequence continues at coordinate 31,280,350 of NC_052518.1, forward strand.
TATTGGATAAGCAGCTCTCTCAAAACACCACTACTAATAAGAAGACAGAAATCATGAACACAGTAAAAAGTCGCAAGCTACAGTACTTGGGTCACATCATGCGGAATGAGAAGAGATACGCACTGCTGCAGCAAATACTCCAAGGCAAAATTAACAGCAAGCGAGGCCGAGGAAGAAGAAGAACATCATGGCTGGCAAACCTGAGGCAGTGGTATGACAAATCATCCGCTGAGCTTTTTCGCATTGCAACCAACAGGGTCAAAATTGCACTGATGGTCGCCAACATCTGAACCAGATAGGCACCCTAAGAAGAAGAAGGCTAGTTATGGTAGGGTGGTGGCTTAGGTTGGGTAGTATTTTTTGATAAGGTGGGTTAGGTAGGGTAGATTAAGTAGGTTATATTGGGTAGGTTAGGTTTGGTTGTCAAGATTAGGTTGAATAGTTTAGGTAGATTATTTCAGGTAGTGTGGCTTAGGTTAAGTGAGTTGTGTAGGGGGGGTAGGTAGAGTAAATTAAGTAGGGTGCAATAGAGTGAGTTGAATAGCATAATTTATGTAGGGTGGCTTAGGTGGGGTAGGTTAAGTTGATTGACTGATAGAGGGTTGAATAGGTAGGTTGGGTCAAGTAGGATAGATAGGGTAGGGTTGGTGGGATTGGTTTGGTTGGCCAGGTAGAGTATAGGCTGGGTTCAAGTTTTGAAATGAAAATTTCGAAAAATCCATAGTTCTCCTGGATAGGATAGTTGATTGAATAGTTAAGGTAGATTATTTCAGGTAGGGTGGCTTGGGTTCAGTGAGTTATATAGTGTGGGGTAGGTTGAGTAGTTAGAGTAGAGTTAGAGTAGTTAAAGTAGGGTGCAATAGAGTAGGTTGAATAGCATATTTTATGTAGGGTGGCTTAGGTGGGGTAGTTTAAGTGAATTGACTTATAGAGGGTTGAAAAGGTATTTTGGTTAAAGAAGGATGGATAGGGTAGGGTTGGTATGATTGGTTTGGTAGGCCAGGTAGAGTATAGGCTGGGTTCAAGTTTTGAAATGGAAATTTCGAAAGTTCTTGAGGCACTGGACAAAAGATTTCTTTTGCACTTTGCTGAGAAATGTGCGGTTCAAAAGTTGAAAATATTGGGGGGGTCCAGGAGGACTTCCAAGGTGACATTGGTTATTTTCGCTATTTTTATTCACTTTTTAATCACCTTTGGTCATTTTTTGACATATTATGTCAACATCATTTCACAGTACAGTAAGACTTCAGATTTTTCGAAATTACCAAAAATCACACTACCCCCCTCAAGTGCCCCCTGGATTTTATTTTTGTCCTGATGATACACCATCAGTTCAATCCATCCAGTTCTCATTCATGATAAATAGCCTTATTCCAATGTGCTGAGTAAGATTGTTCCTCTTGACTTTGCTTTGAAATCAAGCATTGAAAAGTTGAAAAAATTGAGGGGGTCCTTGGTCCCTCCCAAGGTAAATTCTATCATATTTTTTCCTTTTTTCATCACTTCTAATTATTGTCTGACATATTCTAACATCATTATACCGTTTAGTGTGACTGCGGATTTTTCAATATTTTCTCAAAAAAATGAGGTCGCCAGGCCCCCTATCGAGAAAATCTATGTGTCTGTACAAGGTGATGTTTAAGGATCTCCAGAGTTGATTGAGTTGGAATTCGAAACTGTAGCGATTCCCCTCCTCAATTTTCCAAAAATTGAGGGGGTCATCATTGACCCTAAAAATGGAGAGTTTGTAAAATCAATGATTTTCCTGATGCCTGCTAGTACTCTCACAGACTTTTTTATGAAAGTTAGTATTGTCACAAGCCCCAGTTTGGCTGGGAATTCTCCAAATCTTTATTACAAGAAAACTTATGATAATTTCATTCCCCCTCATACCCCCTGGAACACGGTCGAGATTTCATTGTTGGGATCAAGTAATGTTTAGGCACTGAACAAAAAATTTCCTTTGCACTTTGCTGTGAAATGTGCGGTTCAAAAGTTGAAAATATTGGCAGGGTCCAGGAGGACCCCTAAGGTGGAATCTGTTATTCTTGCTATTTTTATTCACTTTTGATCATTTCTCGACATATGTTAACATCATCTCACAGTCCAGTGTAACTGCAGATTTTTCAAAATTGCCAATAATCACACAGCCCCCTCGAGTGCCCCCTGGATGTAATTTTGGGGTTTATGATACAATATCAGTTGCAGAGACGGAAGGTTGAGTGATTCCAATATCAAAAAATGATGTAAAAAATACAGTGACAGTCATATCTTGGCTGCAAAAATCCTGGAAAATGAGCCAAAATTAACAAAAATCAATAAAATCACCCTCCCTCCACCCATATTGTTTTTTTGGTTGGATTTCGCGGGAGTCATGTTTTTTTGGCAGCAGAATTAAATTTTGAGAATAAAACACCTAGTAAATGTGATCCATGATCATCACTGTATATGAGGGTCCCCCCCACTCACCCCTAGAAACGAAAATTTTGTAATTGGACAATTTTTCTGTGGTTAATTTCTGGTCCCCTTCCAAATGATATCATTTATGAAATTGTGAGATCCACAGTTTCGGCTGGGTAATTCACACTTTTTTTCTAAAAAAATGAGGGGGCCGGGCCCCCTATTGGAAAAATCAATGTTTCTTCTATGCGAGGCAATGTTTTGAGATCTTCTGAGTCGATTGAGATGATGAATGACCTCATTTTAATGTGCTGAATAAGATTGTTCCTCTTGACTTTGCTATAAAATTAACCATTGAAAATGTGGAAAAATTGAGGGGTGCCTGGGTAGCCCCCAAAGTAGAATATCTGATTTGTTATATTTTTTTATTTTTTTCAGATCATCTTTTGACATATTATAACATCATTATACCATCTAGTGTAACTGCAGATATTTTCAAAATTGCCAATAAACACACAACCCCCTCGAGTACCCCCTGGATGTAATTTTGGGGCTTCTGATACACTATCAGCAGCATAGACGGCAGGTTAAGTGATTTCATCATTGAAAACTGATGTGAGAAATACAGAGACAGTCAATTCTTGGCTGCAAAAATCCTGGAAAATGAGCCAAAATTGACAAAAATTGAAAAATCACCCTTCCACTACCCTTTTTGCTTTTTTTTGGTTTATTTTTTGGGATTGCTGTTTTTTTCGGCTGCCAAATTCGATTTTGAGCATAAAAGAACCTGTAAATGTGATCTATGACCAGCACTGTATATGAGGGTCCCCCCCGCGCCGCCCTTTAATCGAAAATTTTTGGCTGGGAATTTCACACTTTTTTTTCTAGAAAATTTTCCTAAAACAATGAGGGGGCCAGGCCCCCTTTTGACAAAATTGATGTTTCGTCTATGCAAGGCAATGTTTTAGGATTTGCTGAGTCCATTGAGCTTGGATTCGAATTTGAGCCATTCCCCCCTAATTTTTCAGAAATTGAGGGGGGCATCATCGACCCCCATAATGGAAATTTCGAAAAATCCATAATTTTACCAATGCTTGCTGGAACTCCTAGAAACTTTCTGATGGAATTTAGAGTTGTCACATGCCCCAGTTTGGCTGGGAATTTTTCAAATTTTGACTCTTGAGATTGTTTTTAAAAAAAATGAGGTCAGGTAGTGTGGGATATGTAGAGTAGGTTGAGTAGGGTGCAACTGTATAGGTTTGGGTAGCAGCCTCTGTCTTTACAACCCAATTGTCTTTTACAACTGTATGGGTGAAAGCTGTTCAATTAGTTCAGGGGTGTTTCATGTAGGTTAGGTAGGATAGGTCTGTCAACTCCAATAATTTTATGAACTAAAATAATGTGAAAAAGTGCCTTTTTTAAAAATGTAGAACAGTTAGTTGACATTGAGGTACTGATTAGGCTACATCTATTATGTGAATACCATGAGTGGATAATGTAAACTACCCATTTAGTGGGTGGGTGCATAGTGGAGTAGTGAACAGTACCTCTGAAATACTAAAGTGTTTCTAAAAATATCAACCTTAAACTATAACACAGTAGAAAACCACTGGAGAATCTGAAGATATCAGTGTCAAAGAACCACTGAAGAATCTTCAGATATCAGAGTCAAAAAATCACAAGGAATAATATTCTGTCCACAGTATAGAAAACTGGAGAAAAATACTCAATTCTTAACAATGTTCGTAACAAGATACAGATACAGACAGCTCTGATCTGCTGTTGTCATGAGAATTCAGTTACACTTTGAATTTTAGCAGTTGCCAACCTGAAAAGCTGAATGATCATAATTTATATTATTTGTAACTCATAACATCTACAGTATCTTTCTTCTAATGCAATGATAACACTCATGTAATAATTGATTTGAAATAAAATTTTTGATAGAATTGAAGAGCCTGCATAATATTATTGGAATAAAAAGGTTACAAGTCCAGACTCAAGAGTGACTTGAGAATTCTCCATTGTGACATTTCATCACTATAGGATAATCCAGAAAGTATACCTCAATACAGAGCTGTGGGTGAGCATTTTGTCAAACAGAGGAAGCATCCATAATTCATTCTATGGCTAAAGATTTTGAGACTTTGATTGTTTTTTTGATCATGAAGGTTGTTGGGTTAGGTCTGGGATTATAGCAGGTTAAAAGAAGATGAGCCAAAATTGAAAAATTACCCGGTATCGCCCCTATTGAATTTTTCCAGTTAGTTAGTATGGAACTATTGTTGTTTTGGCCACTGAATGTGATATCAACAACAAAATAAAATGTGGAATCACAAAACCCATAATATTTGATGTGTGACTTTACCAAAGAAATCAAGTGCCAAGACCTGTGATGACTATCGCACCATCAGCTTGATGAGCCATGTGTTGAAGCTGTTTCTGAAGATAATTCATAAACGAATATACAAACTGTGTGGAGAACAGATAGCACTGAATCAGTTTGGTTTCTTGAATGCTGTAGGTACACGGGAAGCCCTTTTTTGTGTGCAAGTACTATTTCAATGAAGCAGAGATGTTAACTGCAGCATATTTGCATGCCTTATAGATTATAAAAAGGCGTTCGATCGGGTAATACACGAGAAGATGGTAGACATACTCAGAAACATTGGAATGGATTCAGGAACAATTGACATAATGATAAACCTGTACTGGAACCAGTCTGCAGTACTCAAAATACAGGGAGAGCATACGGAGGAGATAAGTATTCAGTGAGGAGTGAGGCAAGGATGTATTCTTTCACCCATCCTTTTTAATTTATACTCTGAATTCATCTTCAGGGAAGCACTTGAAGACATAGAAGAAGGCATATCCCTTTACGGCCTGTGTATCAATAATATCAGATAAGCAGATGATACCATAATCTTTGCAGATACACTGGAAGACTTCAGGCACTTTTAAACAAAGTCATACAAGTAAGTGCTAGATATGGACTAGAAATGAATGTCAACAAGACAAAACTTTAAATAGTTAGTAAGGGAGAATTCAATAATGTCCATATCACTGTCAATAACATAAGAATAGAAAGAGTAAAGCACTACACATACTTGGGAACTATAATAAATGAAAATTTGGATAATGCACAAGAGATCAAGTGCCGAATAGAAAAAGAGAGAGCAATATTTGTTAAAATGAGTGCCTTATTCACAAATCACAACATAACTCTTGCCACAAAGGTCTGCTTCTTGAGATGTTATGTCTTCACTGTCTTGCTATATGGAGTTGAAACATGGACAGTCACACAAGAACTTTCTAAAAGGCTGGAGGCCTGTACAGGAGGATTTTGCGGATCTCTTGGAAAGATAAGGTCACTACTAATGTAGAGGTTCTGCGTCGCATGAATAAGAAGACGGAAATCATGAACACAGTAAAAAGTCGCAAGCTACAGTAATTGGGTCACATCATGCGGAATGAGAAAATATACGCACTGCTGCAGCAAATACTCCAAGGCAAAATTAACAGCAAGCGAGGCCGAGGAAGAAGAAGAACATCATGGCTGGCAAACCTGAGGCAGTGGTATGACAAATCATCCGCTGAGCTTTTTCGCATTGCAACCAACAGGGTCAAAATTGCATTGATGGTCGCCAACATCCGAACCGGATAGGCACCCTAAGAAGAAGAAGGCTAGTTATGGTAGGGTGGTGGCTTAGGTTGGGTAGTATTTTTTGATAAGGTGGGTTAGGTAGGGTAGATTAAGTAGGTTATATTGGGTAGGGTAGGTTCGGTTGTCAAGATTAGGTTGAATAGTTTAGGTAGATTATTTCAGGTAGTGTGGCTTAGGTTAAGTGAGTTGTGTAGGGGGGGGTAGGTAGAGTAAATTAAGTAGGGTGCAATAGAGTGAGTTGAATAGCATAATTTATGTAGGGTGGCTTAGGTGGGGTAGGTTAAGTTGATTGACTGATAGAAGGTTGAATAGGTAGGTTGGGTAAAGTAGGATAGATAGGGTAGGGTTGGTGAGATTGGTTTGGTTGGCCAGGTAGAGTATAGGCTGGGTTCAAGTTTTGAAATGAAAATCTCGAAAAATCCATAGTTCTCCTGGATAGGATAGTTGATTGAATAGTTAAGGTAGATTATTTCAGGTAGGGTGGCTTGGGTTCAGTGAGTTATATAGTGTGGGGTAGGTTGAGTAGTTAGAGTAGAGTTAGAGTAGTTAAAGTAGGGTGCAATAGAGTAGGTTGAATAGCCTGCCCAATCGCCTTTCATGATGAGGTTGTGTAAAAAAGGATAGAAATGGTAGTGTTGGTGGGATTGGTTTGGTAGGCCAGGTAGAGTATAGGCTGGGTTCAAGTTTTGAAATGGAAATTTCGAAAGTTCTTGAGGCACTGGACAAAAGATTTCTTTTGCACTTTGCTGAGAAATGTGCGGTTCAAAAGTTGAAAATATTGGGGGGGTCCAGGAGGACTTCCAAGGTGACATTGGTTATTTTCGCTATTTTTATTCACTTTTTAATCACCTTTGGTCATTTTTTGACATATTATGTCAACATCATTTTACAGTTCAGTGTGACTTCAGATTTTTCGAAATTACCAGAAATCACACTACCCCCCTCGAGTGCCCCCTGGATTTAATTTTTGGCTTGATGATACACCTTCAGTTCAATTCATCCAGTTCTCATTCATGATAAATAGCCTTATTCCGATGTGCTGAGTAAGATTGTTCCTCTTGAATTTGCTTTGAAATCAAGCATTGAAAATTTGAAAAAATTGAGGGGGTCCTTGGTCCCTCCCAAGGTAAATTCTGTCATATTTTTTTCCCTTCTTTCATCACTTTCGATTATTGTCTGACATATTCTAACATCATTATACCGTTCAGTGTGACTGCAAATTTTTCAAAATTTTCTCAAAAAAATGAGGGGGCCAGGCCCCCTATCGAGAAAATCTATGTTTGTCTGTGCAAGGTGATGTTTATGGATCTCCAAAGTTGATTGAGTTGGAATTCGAAACTGTAGCGATTCCCCCCCTCAATTTTCCAAAAATTGAGGGGGGGCATCATTGACCCTAAAAATGGAAATTTTGTAAAATTGATGATTTTCCCGAAGCCTGCTAGTACTCTCACAAACTTTCTGATGAAAGTTAGTATTGTCACATGCCCCAGTTTAGCTGGGAATTTTTCAAATTTCCATTACAAAAAAATTTATGGTAATTTCGTTCCCCCCTCACACCACCTGGAACACGGTCGAAATTTTATTGTTAGGATCAAGTAATGTTTAGGCACTGAACAAAAAATTTCCTTTGCACTCTGCTGAGAAATGATTGGTTAAAAAGTTGAAAATATAGGGGGGGTCTGGGAGAACCCCAAGGTGACATCTGCTATTCATGCTATTTTTATTCACTTTCTTATCACTTTTGATCATTTTTTGACATTTGTCAACATCATCTCACAGTTCTGTGTGACTCCAGATTTTTCGAAATTACCAAAATTCACACAGCCCCCCTCAAGTGCCCCCTGAATTTAATTTTCGGTTTGATGATACCCCCTGGATGTAATTTTGGGGATTCTGATACACTATCAGCTGCATAGACAGCAGGTTAAGTGATTTCAACATTGAAAACTGATGTGAAAATCACAGAGACAGTCAATTCTTGGCTGCAAAAATCCTGGAAAATGAGCCAAAATTGACAAAAATCGAGAAATCACCCTCCAATCCCCCCCTATTGCTTTTTTTCGGTTAATTTTTCTGGGATTGATGTTTTTTCGGCTGCTGAATTCGATTTTGAGCATTAAAAAAACCTATAAATGTGATCCATGACCAGCACTGTATATGAGGGTCCCCCCATGCCCCCCTTGAATCAAAAATTTCGTTATTCATTAGTGATTGCAGTATTGAATGATGCCATTGCATCTCTCATATGTCTTTCCATACAGTTTTTATATAATAAATAGCCCCATTTCAATGTGTTCAACATGATAGTTCCTTATGTCTTTGCTATGAAATTGAACATTGGAAAGTTGAAAAATTTAGGGGGCCCTGAGTAACACCAAAAATTGAATCTCTTGTATTTCATATTTTTTTCTATCTCTCTCTGTCCCATACTGGGAATCGTTTCTCTGCCTTGGCAAAATTGAAGAGATGTGTATCCTACAGGTGGGATTAACCATCAAGATCCTACCCACCAAATCATGCATTCGCTTGACAATGATTGGTGGACTATCAAAGCGGTCAGGAATATTGTTAGTACCAAGATGAAGGACCACATCAGTGAATGAACAGGTCTGTTCCACAATTGCGGAGTCAATTTCCTTTACCTTTTGACCAGACCTGAAGTTAACAGTGACCTGTGATAATGAAGAAGTGAAAATAAATATTTGAATGAGTGTCACTATTGTGGAATGAATAACAAAAATTAATTCAAAAATCTAAATTGCATGGAAATGTATGTCAAATTGGCTTATTGTTGTGAGTCAACAATGCATTCTGAGTTACATTAATTCATGTCATTAGATTAACTTCGGATAACTAAAGATACATTTCCAACTCTAGCTTTTAATACACAAATATTATATCAAGTGAATTGGATGAAGTAGGGTTATGAAATTTACATTAAGTTAGAGTTCACAATAAGTTCCAGTTTATAATATTATTTACTCATAGTGAATGTTACATTGAGTAAAAAACAAGTAAACAGAAAATAAAAGTAATTTTTCTGGAACATTGCCCTTCAAATTATTAAATATGTGAATCACACATACAAATCAAAAAACTAACTATATAAAATGGTAAAAAGATTCAATTTGACATATTTATTTTGATAAGAATTTACTGACTGACTGGTCCAGTAGATATAGTCTTGCATTAATAGCAGCCTAGAGATCCTTGGGTTCAAATCCGGTAACTAACAAGAGTTTTCAGCCAGGTCACTCCCATGTCAACAAATGGGCATCTTGAACTGTGGATCCCAGCTTAAGTATGTAGTCATAAGACCCATTAATGACTCGAATCATATGATTATTAAGGCGAGGTGGGATCTTCCTGGACTCCCCACTAACAAAAAGGCCATACTAATCCAATTTTTAATGACGTTAACATACTCAACCATGTTGAAGATTCTAGATACTGATCATACTAGATTATACATGATATTGATCAATCATGCTTCGAGAAATTTCAGTTGCTCTTTGAATGAAGCAAAATGGTAACAAGTTATACTCTTGAATGTAGGCTATAATAAATATAAATAATGAAAATGTATTTCATGAGAATAGAGAAAATATACATTATATTCAAAGTTAATCAGAAATTTATCAATTTACATCAGGTGAGATGAACTGCTAAGCTCATAATGATTTGTCAGAATGATCAAATACTTGCACAAGAATTCTCAAATGCTCATATCACTATATATAGTGGATGATTCAATTAGATGATATGAATTAAGTTATCAAAGTAGGTAATACAAAACTCACATCCAATCCAGTGTCAGCAAATTCATTCAAGTACTGATTGAACCACTTCCCCTGGCTTGCACTCACAATAAGGAGTTTATCCATTGTATTGTATATCTAACACAGCAATCTTGATGGTAGTCCTGTCAGAAAGAGAATTGGGAAACATTGTTTTTTAAGTTAATGTGCTCAAGGAAACACTTCATTTGAAAATCACTTATTGAATGAATACTAATCACTTATGATGAAGGAAATACTGAGAAGACATTCAGAGGTTTACTTAATTGGAATAACAAATTCAATTCAGTCTGTTGGCAATAAACAAAGCTCTGATACTGTAGAAATGAAGAGTTGATACTATAATCTCAGATTATAACATCAAACAATGAGATTATTAAATTTAAATTTCACTAGAGTTTCAAAAGTAGGCTAGTGTTTACAAACTGTTCAAATTATAATAAATAAAAAATTATATAAATGTTCAAACATTTTAATTGGGTATAATGTTCAAACATTTCAATTATCTTTATCTTATATATATAAAAATGTTATGTTGGTTTGTGTGTAATGCAAAAACTCCAAAAGTACTGGACCGATTGAGTTGAAATTTTAACATGATATAAAATCCGCATCAAGGATGGTTTTTATCTACTTTTTACAATTTTCAGGGGCGCTACGCTCGCCCGAAAATTTTTAACTTTTTTGTTTATGGATTTTTCCGATTTTTGACTTCACATTCGAGGTCAGCTCGCGAAAATAAGTCGATTAAAAAAAAAAAAATTGACCGGGCTCGCAGGGTGGCCCGGGGGGAGGGGGTGAAACTTTGGCCATTTTTGGCCAGATTTGAGCTGAGCGCTGCTGCAATCAAAGTGCAAAATCGAACCGCTAGATAGCGCGCATGTTTCAAAACGCAGCTTCAACAGGTTCGTGAGATATAGAGTACCGGTAAACTACACTCTTGATTACCGTATGTTTTCCGGTACAATTATTGGATTTCAATTACTTTCGCAATTCAGAACAAAGAAAGCATACCGATGCTTTTTTTTCGATAATAAATTCGTGTTTCAGTGCAAATAATCGTGTTACTTGTGTTAATATTGTAGTAATTTCAATCAGTGAATGGATCGATACCGGTACCGTGCTACAATCAATTGGCGATTCAGTCGATAGTGTGAGTATAATCTTATCGATGTAAATCAATCTTGTAATGAATAATAATTATTGAGGCTTTTATTCTTGCATTTGTGTATTCATAATTTCTCAATTGTCAATGTTTCATAATCCTCCAAACCTTAGTTCAATCTTAGTTCAAATCTTACTTGTGTTAATATTGTAGTAATTTCAATCAGTGAATGGATCGATACTGGTACCGTGCTACAATCAATTGGCGATTCAGTCGATAGTGTGAGTATAATCTTATCGATGTAAATCAATCTTGTAATGAATAATAATTATTGAGGCTTTTATTCTTGCATTTCTGTATTCATAATTTCTCAATTGTCAATGTTTCATAATCCTCCAAACCTTAGTTCATAAGCTGATCGGCTTATCTTATAGTTTCAATATCTTATTTCTATTTCATATTCATGCTATGTTTCCTTCTATCATAAAACAACGAGAAATAAAAAAAAATTCTTATCTCTTTTCTACTAACATACCGGCATTTGACAACGGTGTTGTTGATAATACGATCTGGGCTGTGTTGCATGCTAAAATACAAAGTAGGCTAATATTTTAGTAGTCAGCTGGTGATTTGATCATATAAACAAAATGAAGGGATAGATTATAATAATATATTAGTCTATTAAATAATTGATATAAGTTGATTGTTGGAAAGGATTTATGTACAGTAGTTTCAATACGCAATGCGAGATGATCACTCAACGTGACCAGCGTTTAATGCTCAGCCGGTCAGTTTCATTCCCGTTGCATCAGAGGCTCAGCATCAAAGATCCTCGCGTCGGTACCACTTGGAAAGTTACCGAGTGAGAGCGCTTATCAAAAACTGTTTTTGTCTTTAAAACGCTCTATCTCCGGAACCACTGGTCGGAAAATTTTCGTTGACCACCCGTTTTGTAGGGAATTTAATTGTCTTTATTTCTGATATAGTGAGATTTTTCATTAAATTGAGTATAAATATATAAAATTTATTTTATTCGATAAAAAATATAATATATTTTTTGGTGGTATTAATTTTTTGGTAGGCCTATAAATCTCAAAAAGGTTATTCAATATTGAGAATATATCGATTGTTTCCCTCATAACTATGCAATTATTTCTAAATATCTATTATAAGTTATATTTGAATAACTGAATCGCTGACAACCACGATTTATTTTTTTGTAATTATTATTTATTTAATATTAAATATGTAATATATATACGAAATAAATACGTGAAATATTAGTTTACTAATTAAACAATAACAAAACTTCTTACGTGTGTAAAGTAATACACACACATATTTTCCTTTCTTCTCTTTCAGTAAAAACCAAAATAATGCCTCGCAGAAAGTCAAATTTGGGCCGTCGCACTCACAATGCAGAAGGATTAAGGAGATGGCGTTCGAATATCACTGAGGAAGAGCAAACATCTTTACGAGAGAGGAACAGGCTAAACACCATCCAGACACGTAACGTGGACCCAGCAGAAAGACGAGCAGCCAGGCTTGAGGATGCACGATTGCGAGCACGTCAGTCGCGTTCTGCAGCAACAGATTAGGTTCGTTTTGAACGCAATGAACGCGAAAGGGTGAGGATAGCTGAAACACAAACAGAAAGAACAGCTGATCTGCATCTGGAATACAATCATCTTGCGTTCCGGTACAATCCAGCTATTGATTATAGTTCAAGTCAGCATGTTGTCATTGGTCAGATGAGTCATGTATGTAGCTACTGCCAGGCTCTAAAGTTTAATAATGAAACAAAAGGGATGTGTTGTGCTGGCGGAAAAATCAAATTGCCTCAACTTGATGCACCACCAGAGCCATTGAAAACTTTACTTACTGGATCTACCGCTGAATCAAAGCATTTCTTATCGAACATCAGGAAATATAACTCTTGCTTCCAAATGACATCATTTGGTGCGGAAATCGTGACTGCTCAATTCATGCCAACTTTTAAAATCAAAGGGCAAATATATCACAAAGCTGGCTCCCTGCTCCCATTCTCAGATAGTGACCATAAATTTCTACAAATGTACTTCATTGGTGATGATAGACATGAAGTAGATGCACGTTGTGGAATACATAACTCGCTAAGAAGATCCATTATTTTGCAGCTGCAGGAGCTTCTTCACGAAAGGAACAGTTTGGTGTGTTTGTTCAAAACAGCAATTGATATGATGCCATCAGATACCCACAAAATTGTTATTCACACAGACAAAACTCCTGCTGGAGAACATGTCCGGAGATATAATGCTCCAACTATAGACGAAGTAGCAATTGTCATAGTTGGTGATCAGCTCCAACCTAGAGATATTGTTCTCCATTGAAGAAATAATCAATTAATAAATGTAGCAGAAACTCACCGTTGTTACGATGCTTTACAATATCCATTGATCTTTTGGGATGGTGCTGATGGATATCATTTCAATGTGAAAATGATAAATCCAGTAAATGGTGCAGAAATCAATAAAAAGTGCAGCTCAATGAACTTTTACGCATACCGCTTAATGATTCGGATGAACGAGGACAATCATATTCTAAAATTCCATCAGTTATTTCACCAGTACCTTGTGGATATGTATGCAAAAATTGAAACAGAACGTTTGCTATTTCTTCGTTTGAATCAGACTAAACTACGCTCTGAAGAATATATTCATTTGCGAGATGCAGTTGTGAATGATGGTAATACAACCAACGTTGGAAAGCTAACTATTTTGCCATCTTCATTCATTGGCAGTCCACGTCACATGCAAGAATATGCTCAAGATGCAATGTCATATGTTCGTCATTATGGGCGTCCAGATTCATTTATCACTTTCACTTGCAATCCAGTTTGGGACGAGATACAGCAGCTGTTATTTCCTGGGCAATCACACGTGGATAGGCATGACATTATAGCACGTGTTTTCCGGCAAAAGCTTAAATCGCTGATGGATTTCATTGTGAAACTTGAAGTATTTGGATCTGTGCGCTGCTGGATGTATTCAGTGGAATGGCAGAAGAGAGGATTACCACATGCGCATATACTAATCTGGCTCTACAATAAAATAACTTCAGACGAAATTGATGACGCGATATGCGCTGAGATTCCACGGGCTGACAGCAATAAGGATTTGCATGCAGTGATCATCAAAAACATGATACATGGACCATGTGGTACACTAAATCCAAATTCACCATGCATGGTAGATGGGAAATGCTCTAAGCAATATCCTCGAGCATTTACAGCAAACACAGTAACAGGCGACGATGGATATCCTCGGTATAGAACACGATCAACTGAAGATGGTGGAAATTCGGCAACTATACACATGCGAAATGGTGATATTGATGTAGACAACCGTTGGGTGGTTCCATATTCTCCTTTACTGTCAAAAACATACCAAGCCCACATAAACGTAGAATATTGCAATTCTGTGAAATCAATTAAATATATCTGTAAATATGTAAATAAAGGCAGCAATATGGCAGTTTTTAGTGTGCAATCTGATAATTGTGACAATAATGCAGTACGAGATATTGATGAAATTGCTCAATACCAGGCTGGAAGATACATAAGCAGCAATGAGGCTGCATGGCGAATTTCTTCATTTCCCATGCATGAACGCAATCCAGCTGTGGTTCACTTGGCAGTACATTTAGAAAATGGACAGCGTGTTTATTTCACAGATGCAAATGTGCAAGAAAGAGCCCTTAATCCACCTGGTACAACTCTGACTGCTTTTTTCACCTTATGCCAGGAAGACGCTTTTGCCAGAACACGAATGTATTCAGAAGTTCCCTCTTACTACATGTGGAATGTAACTAGAAAAGTATTTGTATGGTGCAAACGAGGGGAGCCAGTCAACGGTCACCCTGGCATTTTCAAAGAAAATACAATTGGTAGACTTTATACAGTGCATCCCAATCAAGATGAATGTTTTTACCTTCGCATGCTATTGGTAAATGTGCCTGGTCCTACATCTTTCCAGCAATTAAAAATAGTTGACGGCGTCACACATGCCACTTTTCACGCTATGTGTCAAGCTCTGAATTTATTAGAAAATGACCAACAGTGGAACATATGCATCAATGACGCGTGCAACACTGCACATCCAAACCAAATTCGCGCATTATTTGCGATTATATTGACCGCTTGCTTTCCTTCATCTCCCACAGAGTTATGGGAAAGATATCGTTCGCATATGGCTGAAGATATTTTGCCTATTTTAGATATTTTTTATATTGGCCTTGAAAATGCCAATATGACCTTAGAATTTACAGAAGCCATTTACAACGAAGCATTGATAAATATTGAGGACAAGTGCTTAGCTATTGCAAATAAAGTTCTTAGTCAATTAGGAATGCCAGCACCAACCCGAACTGCGACTGCTGCATTTGATGTAGATTTACGCCGTGAACAGAGTTACAACATTAATGATCTTCAGGCATATGTCCAATCGAACATTCCCAAATTAACGTGGGAACAGAAAAGCATTTATGATCGCATAATGCAAATGATAAATGACAGAGTTGGGGGGACCTTCTTCTTGGATGCGCCAGGAGGAACTGGGAAAACATTCCTCATTAGATTGATTCTAGCAACGGTTCGATCAAAAAGTGATATAGCCTTAGCTCTTGCTTCGTCTGGAATAGCTGCAACATTGTTACCAGGTGGAAGAACTGCGCATTCAGCTCTAAAGTTGCCATTAAACATGCAAATCATTGAGACTCCTACGTGCAATTACAAAACTCACATCCAATCCAGTGTCAGCAAATTCATTCAAGTACTGATTGAACCACTTCCCCTGGCTTGCACTCACAATAAGGAGTTTATCCATTGTATTGTATATCTAACACAGCAATCTTGATGGTAGTCCTGTCAGAAAGAGAATTGGGAAACATTGTTTTTTAAGTTAATGTGCTCAAGGAAACACTTCATTTGAAAATCACTTATTGAATGAATACTAATAACTTATGATGAAGGAAATACTGAGAAGACATTCAGAGGTTTACTTAATTGGAATAACAAATTCAATTCAGTCTGTTGGCAATAAACAAAGCTCTGATACTGTAGAAATGAAGAGTTGATACTATAATCTCAGATTATAACATCAAACAATGAGATTATTAAATTTAAATTTCACTAGAGTTTCAAAAGTAGGCTAGTGTTTACAAACTGTTCAAATTATAATAAATAAAAAATTATATAAATGTTCAAACATTTTAATTGGGTATAATGTTCAAACATTTCAATTATCTTTATCTTATATATATAAAAATGTTATGTTGGTTTGTGTGTAATGCAAAAACTCCAAAAGTACTGGACCGATTGAGTTGAAATTTTAACATGATATAAAATCCGCATCAAGGATGGTTTTTATCTACTTTTTACAATTTTCAGGGGCGCTACGCTCGCCCGAAAATTTTTAACTTTTTTGTTTATGGATTTTTCCGATTTTTGACTTCACATTCGAGGTCAGCTCGCGAAAATAAGTCGATTAAAAAAAAAAAAATTGACCGGGCTCGCAGGGTGGCCCGGGGGGAGGGGGTGAAACTTTGGCCATTTTTGGCCAGATTTGAGCTGAGCGCTGCTGCAATCAAAGTGCAAAATCGAACCGCTAGATAGCGCGCATGTTTCAAAACGCAGCTTCAACAGGTTCGTGAGATATAGAGTACCGGTAAACTACACTCTTGATTACCGTATGTTTTCCGGTACAATTATTGGATTTCAATTACTTTCGCAATTCAGAACAAAGAAAGCATACCGATGCTTTTTTTTCGATAATAAATTCGTGTTTCAGTGCAAATAATCGTGTTACTTGTGTTAATATTGTATGGATCAGTGAATGGATCGATACCGGTACCGTGCTACAATCAATTGGCGATTCAGTCGATAGTGTGAGTATAATCTTATCGATGTAAATCAATCTTGTATGAATAATAATTATTGAGGCTTTTATTCTTGCATTTGTGTATTCATAATTTCTCAATTGTCAATGTTTCATAATCCTCCAAACCTTAGTTCAATCTTAGTTCAAATCTTACTTGTGTTAATATTGTAGTAATTTCAATCAGTGAATGGATCGATACTGGTACCGTGCTACAATCAATTGGCGATTCAGTCGATAGTGTGAGTATAATCTTATCGATGTAAATCAATCTTGTAATGAATAATAATTATTGAGGCTTTTATTCTTGCATTTCTGTATTCATAATTTCTCAATTGTCAATGTTTCATAATCCTCCAAACCTTAGTTCATAAGCTGATCGGCTTATCTTATAGTTTCAATATCTTATTTCTATTTCATATTCATGCTATGTTTCCTTCTATCATAAAACAACGAGAAATAAAAAAAAATTCTTATCTCTTTTCTACTAACATACCGGCATTTGACAACGGTGTTGTTGATAATACGATCTGGGCTGTGTTGCATGCTAAAATACAAAGTAGGCTAATATTTTAGTAGTCAGCTGGTTATTTGATCATATAAACAAAATGAAGGGATAGATTATAATAATATATTAGTCTATTAAATAATTGATATAAGTTGATTGTTGGAAAGGATTTATGTACAGTAGTTTCAATACGCAATGCGAGATGATCACTCAACGTGACCAGCGTTTAATGCTCAGCCGGTCAGTTTCATTCCCGTTGCATCAGAGGCTCAGCATCAAAGATCCTCGCGTCGGTACCACTTGGAAAGTTACCGAGTGAGAGCGCTTATCAAAAACTGTTTTTGTCTTTAAAACGCTCTATCTCCGGAACCACTGGTCGGAAAATTTTCGTTGACCACCCGTTTTGTAGGGAATTTAATTGTCTTTATTTCTGATATAGTGAGATTTTTCATTAAATTGAGTATAAATATATAAAATTTATTTTATTCGATAAAAAATATAATATATTTTTTGGTGGTATTAATTTTTTGGTAGGCCTATAAATCTCAAAAAGGTTATTCAATATTGAGAATATATCGATTGTTTCCCTCATAACTATGCAATTATTTCTAAATATCTATTATAAGTTATATTTGAATAACTGAATCGCTGACAACCGCGATTTATTTTTTTGTAATTATTATTTATTTAATATTAAATACGTAATATATATACGAAATAAATACGTGAAATATTAGTTTACTAATTAAACAATAACAAAACTTCTTACGTGTGTAAAGTAATACACACACATATTTTCCTTTCTTCTCTTTCAGTAAAAACCAAAATAATGCCTCGCAGAAAGTCAAATTTGGGCCGTCGCACTCACAATGCAGAAGGATTAAGGAGATGGCGTTCGAATATCACTGAGGAAGAGCAAACATCTTTACGAGAGAGGAACAGGCTAAACACCATCCAGACACGTAACGTGGACCCAGCAGAAAGACGAGCAGCCAGGCTTGAGGATGCACGATTGCGAGCACGTCAGTCGCGTTCTGCAGCAACAGATTTGGTTCGTTTTGAACGCAATGAACGCGAAAGGGTGAGGATAGCTGAAACACGAACAGAAAGAACAGCTGATCTGCATCTGGAATACAATCGTCTTGCGTTCCGGTACAATCCAGCTATTGATTATAGTTCAAGTCAGCATGTTGTCATTGGTCAGATGAGTCATGTATGTAGCTACTGCCAGGCTCTAAAGTTTAATAATGAAACAAAAGGGATGTGTTGTGCTGGCGGAAAAATCAAATTGCCTCAACTTGATGCACCACCAGAGCCATTGAAAACTTTACTTACTGGATCTACCGCTGAATCAAAGCATTTCTTATCGAACATCAGGAAATATAACTCTTGCTTCCAAATGACATCATTTGGTGCGGAAATCGTGACTGCTCAATTCATGCCAACTTTTAAAATCAAAGGGCAAATATATCACAAAGCTGGCTCCCTGCTCCCATTCTCAGATAGTGACCATAAATTTCTACAAATGTACTTCATTGGTGATGATAGACATGAAGTAGATGCACGTTGTGGAATACATAACTCGCTAAGAAGATCCATTATTTTGCAGCTGCAGGAGCTTCTTCACGAAAGGAACAGTTTGGTGCGTTTGTTCAAAACAGCAATTGATATGATGCCATCAGATACCCACAAAATTGTTATTCACACAGACAAAACTCCTGCTGGAGAACATGTCCGGAGATATAATGCTCCAACTATAGACGAAGTAGCAATTGTCATAGTTGGTGATCAGCTCCAACCTAGAGATATTGTTCTCCATCGAAGAAATAATCAATTAATAAATGTAGCAGAAACTCACCGTTGTTACGATGCTTTACAATATCCATTGATCTTTTGGGATGGTGCTGATGGATATCATTTCAATGTGAAAATGATAAATCCAGTAAATGGTGCAGAAATCAATAAAAAGTGCAGCTCAATGAACTTTTACGCATACCGCTTAATGATTCGGATGAACGAGGACAATCATATTCTAAAATTCCGTCAGTTATTTCACCAGTACCTTGTGGATATGTATGCAAAAATTGAAACGGAACGTTTGCTATTTCTTCGTTTGAATCAGACTAAACTACGCTCTGAAGAATATATTCATTTGCGAGATGCAGTTGTGAATGATGGTAATACAACCAACGTTGGAAAGCTAACTATTTTGCCATCTTCATTCATTGGCAGTCCACGTCACATGCAAGAATATGCTCAAGATGCAATGTCATATGTTCGTCATTATGGGCGTCCAGATTCATTTATCACTTTCACTTGCAATCCAGTTTGGGACGAGATACAGCAGCTGTTATTTCCTGGGCAATCACACGTGGATAGGCATGACATTATAGCACGTGTTTTCCGGCAAAAGCTTAAATCGCTGATGGATTTCATTGTGAAACTTGAAGTATTTGGATCTGTGCGCTGCTGGATGTATTCAGTGGAATGGCAGAAGAGAGGATTACCACATGCGCATATACTAATCTGGCTCTACAATAAAATAACTTCAGACGAAATTGATGACGCGATATGCGCTGAGATTCCACGGGCTGACAGCAATAAGGATTTGCATGCAGTGATCATCAAAAACATGATACATGGACCATGTGGTACACTAAATCCAAATTCACCATGCATGGTAGATGGGAAATGCTCTAAGCAATATCCTCGAGCATTTACAGCAAACACAGTAACAGGCGACGATGGATATCCTCGGTATAGAAGACGATCAACTGAAGATGGTGGAAATTCGGCAACTATACACATGCGAAATGGTGATATTGATGTAGACAACCGTTGGGTGGTTCCATATTCTCCTTTACTGTCAAAAACATACCAAGCCCACATAAACGTAGAATATTGCAATTCTGTGAAATCGATTAAATATATCTGTAAATATGTAAATAAAGGCAGCAATATGGCAGTTTTTAGTGTGCAATCTGATAATTGTGACAATAATGCAGTACGAGATATTGATGAAATTGCTCAATACCAGGCTGGAAGATACATAAGCAGCAATGAGGCTGCATGGCGAATTTTTTCATTTCCCATGCATGAACGCAATCCAGCTGTGGTTCACTTGGCAGTACATTTAGAAAATGGACAGCGTGTTTATTTCACAGATGCAAATGTGCAAGAAAGAGCCCTTAATCCACCTGGTACAACTCTGACTGCTTTTTTCACCTTATGCCAGGAAGACGCTTTTGCCAGAACACTAATGTATTCAGAAGTTCCCTCTTACTACATGTGGAATGTAACTAGAAAAGTATTTGTATGGCGCAAACGAGGGGAGCCAGTCAACGGTCACCCTGGCATTTTCAAAGAAAATACAATTGGTAGACTTTATACAGTGCATCCCAATCAAGATGAATGTTTTTACCTTCGCATGCTATTGGTAAATGTGCCTGGTCCTACATCTTTCCAGCAATTAAAAATAGTTGACGGCGTCACACATGCCACTTTTCACGCTATGTGTCAAGCTCTGAATTTATTAGAAAATGACCAACAGTGGAACATATGCATCAATGACGCGTGCAACACTGCACATCCAAACCAAATTCGCGCATTATTTGCGATTATATTGACCGCTTGCTTTCCTTCATCTCCCACAGAGTTATGGGAAAGATATCGTTCGCATATGGCTGAAGATATTTTGCATAGAGTACGCCTTGAAAATGCCAATATGACCTTAGAATTTACAGAAGCCATTTACAACGAAGCATTGATAAATATTGAGGACAAGTGCTTAGCTATTGCAAATAAAGTTCTTAGTCAATTAGGAATGCCAGCACCAACCCGAACTGCGACTGCTGCATTTGATGTAGATTTACGCCGTGAACAGAGTTACAACATTAATGATCTTCAGGCATATGTCCAATCGAACATTCCCAAATTAACGTGGGAACAGAAAAGCATTTATGATCGCATAATGCAAATGATAAATGACAGAGTTGGGGGGACCTTCTTCTTGGATGCGCCAGGAGGAACTGGGAAAACATTCCTCATTAGATTGATTCTAGCAACGGTTCGATCAAAAAGTGATATAGCCTTAGCTCTTGCTTCGTCTGGAATAGCTGCAACATTGTTACCAGGTGGAAGAACTGCGCATTCAGCTCTAAAGTTGCCATTAAACATGCAAATCATTGAGACTCCTACGTGCAATATTTCTAAAGCATCCGGTATGGGAAAAGTATTACAAAAATGTAAACTAATTGTTTGGGATGAATGCACAATGGCACATAAAAAATCGCTCGAAGCTCTTGATCGATCATTACGAGACTTGCGTGGAAACGTTCAACCATTCGGGAATGCATTGATATTGCTCGCAGGAGATTTTAGGCAAACATTGCCTGTAATTTCTCGATCGACACCAGCAGACGAAATTAATGCTTGCCTGAAATATTCAACACTATGGCGGCACGTACATACATTGGAGTCGACTACGAATATGCGTGTCCAGTTGCAGAATGATCCATCAGCTGAGGTATTCTCACGACAGTTACTGGAAATTGGAAACGGTCAGCTGCCAGTCGATGAGACGTCTAGACAAATATCACTTCCCGATAATTTTTGTAATTTAGTTACATCAAAAGAAGAACTGATCGAAAAAGTATTTCCTGACATTCAGATAAATCATAGAAATCATGATTGGCTCAGTGAACGAGCTATCCTTGCCGCAAAGAATAAAGATGTCTATCAACTTAATAATGTTATACAATCCAGTATTCAAAGTGATGAAACTACATATAAGTCGATAGACACTGTTGTGGAAGCTGATGAAGTAGTTAATTATCCAACAGAATTTCTAAACTCACTTGATCTGCCAGGGATACCACCACGCATATTGAAATTGAAAGTAGGTGTGCCAATTATCCTCTTGCGGAATATTAATCAGCCAAAACTCTGCAACGGCACGCAACTTGCAGTTAAGAGATTAATGAATAATGTAGTGGAAGCAACGATTTCAACAGGGCCTTTCAAAGGTGAAGATGTCCTCATTCCTCGAATACCCACGATCCCGACCGATACACCATTTCAATTTAAAAGATTGCAATCCCCAATTCAATTGGCATTTGCAATCACAATCAACAAAGCTCAAGGTCAATCTTTAGAATTGTGTGGTCTAGATTTAGATGTGGATTGCTTTTCACATGTATGTTG
Source organism: Nilaparvata lugens (assembly GCF_014356525.2). NCBI lineage: Eukaryota > Metazoa > Arthropoda > Insecta > Hemiptera > Delphacidae > Nilaparvata > Nilaparvata lugens. Next base: position 31,302,938 of record NC_052518.1, read on the forward strand.
CGTGTTCCCGAGTCGGCAAACCAGATATTCTTTATATTTACGCAGACAGTGGAAAAACAAAAAATATTGTATATAAACAAGTATTGCAAAATTAAACTTATATGAAATGTATTCTTTGTTTTTTCTCATTTCTCAACCATTCGCAAACAGAGAGTGAGAATAGGGAAAAATCTGAGTGCAGAAGAAGGCCTTCCTGTAAAATTCGGCGTGCCACAAGGAACAGTTCTTGGTCCGATACTGTACCTCATCTTTGCCAATGAGTTGTGCTCACTCGACATTGGTGGCAAGATTATTGTCTTTGCCGACGACACAGCTGTGATATTTCAAGGCAACAACTGGAACGAGACTTTCATAACCGCTGAATTAGGCATGGAAAAAATTACACTTTGGCTCCACAGTAATATCCTGACTCTCAATTCATCAAAAACTAAATTTCTAGCATTTTCACTGACGGACTCCAAAAAACCTGTACGAAATATAATCAAGTTACATCACTGCAAAATAAATCGCATAGACTGCAATTGTCCATCAGTAGAACGAACAGATAATATAAAATATTTGGGAGTTATAATAGACGACTTACTTTGGTGGAACAAACACATCATACAGCAAACAACAAAACTCAGGAAACTGGTTTACAGTTTCATTCAACTCCGACAGATACTCACACTGGATACGTTAAAAATTGTATATCACGCATTGGTAGAGTCAATAGCAAGATATGGAATCCTGGCATGGGGAGCTACGTATTTCTGCCATATCAATCCTGTTTTTAAAGTCCAGAAACTCATCCTCAGAATAATGGGACAGAAACATCCACTCTACCCTTCAGATTCTCTATATGAAGAGCTCCAACTACTGAGCATCCGACAAATTTACATTCACAAATTACTCACATTCATCAGGAAAAACCCGCAGTTCTTTCTCAACATGGACCACACCCACAGCACGCGAAGAAGGAATATTGATCTAGCAGTCCCCAGGATGACAACAACTGCCGCCCAGAGAACAGTCACATACTTAGGACCGAAGATTTACAACAGGCTGCCAATGGACATCAAGGAAATGGTACTGGTTAATATATTTAAAGCAAAAACAAAAACTTGGATAATTGAAAATAGAATAAATTATAGTGAAGACCTTATTACAAACTAGATATTATGAATATTATTAATTCATTTTTTTATCAATCCTTTTTAAGAGACTATTCTCAAATATTTTTTTCTTTTAGAATCTAATTATTTTCCATCAATAATTTTCTATTTTATATATAGGTATTCATTTACTCATTTTAATTTCTTTTTTCTAAAAATTTTGCTTTTTTTCATTTTATTTCTCACATAAACATTATTTTTCCTTTTAGTTTTGTAATTGCACAATAAACCAGATTTAACAGCTCACATAACACAGATGTTCATAATTTATTTAACAAGCATAATATTTGTGGTTTCCCAACACATATTTCATATTATAGTGGGGGCCACAGAAAAAAAAAAATAAACATTCAATCACAATGTGCCACTGCGAAGCGTGGCAGGGTACAGCTAGTAATGTTTATAAAATAGAATAGAAGAAACAGCAGCTATGGATACAATATGAAAGCAGATATGGAACAATGATTCTTCAAAAACTAACCGTCAATAAGAATGTTTGATAAGAATTTTTATGAAACTGTACAGAAATTGTGTACGAAGTTTGACAATGTAAGCTTATTATACCCATATCCTACTTTGTTATCAGAAATCAATGAGATACTTTTGTCAACTCCAATAATTTTATGAACTGAAATAATGAGAAAATGCCACTTCATGAAAATGTAGAACAGTTAGTTGACATTGAATACTGATTAGGCTACATCTATCTATATGTGAATATTATGAGTGGATAATGTAGAGGGTCTATACTACGCACATGTAGTAAAATAGTGAACAGTACCTCTAAAATACTGAAATAAAGTGTTTTTTTTTCTAAATACCAACCTTGAGCTGAATCTGTAGATATCAACCACTGAAGAATATTATATATATATATATATATATATGTCTGGTAAACAATTACCGAATATGTAGATATCAGAGTCAATAAACTGACAAGAAATTATATATTATTCTGGACACAGTGTAGAAAACTGGGAAGAGAATGATCAATATTCTTAACCATGTACAAAACAAGATACAAAAACAGCTTTGTTTGTTGTTTTGAGATCTCAGTTACACTTTGAATTTAAGTTGTTGCCAACCTGAGAATCTGAATTATCATAATATTTATATTAATTGAAACTCATAACATCTGCAGTATCTTTCAACTGATGCAATGAAAATACTCATGTGATAATTAATTCTAAATGAAATTTGTGATAGAATTGAAGAGCCTGCATATTTATTGAAATTAGAAGTTACAATTTCAGACTCAAGAGTGAGTTGAGAATTCTCCATTGTGGCATTTGATCATTATAGAATAATCCGGAAAGTATATCTCAATATAGAGCTGTAGGAGAGCATTTTATCAAATAGTGGAAGCATTATATGCATTTTATGGCAGAAGATTGATTGTTTGTTCCATCATGAAGGTTGAGTTAGGGCTAGAATTAAAGAGGTTGAGCAAGATGATTTTAAAATAATGTTATAATTTGAGTACAACTTTTCAACTGATTTAGGTCCGGTACTAATATAACTACAATTGATACAATTATTTGGTTATAATTATTTCATAATCAATATTTCATAAAGCTATTGATCGAATATTGTTAATCTTGATTAATCCAGAATTGAATGATAAGATCTAACAAGAAGAAACGATATCTCCAACAAATGAAAACATTACCAATTCATATTTTATTGGAAATAGCAATTATTATTGATGGTTCGAATATGATATTTTGGTAGATGGATTACATCTATAACATTCTAGAAGGACAGTATTGAACATTTAAAAATATCCAGAAAAATATGTAATATCCCTCACATTCTAAGATACCATTGTTGGTTGAAAAAGAATATATTACAGGATTAAAGTCATGTTTGACTTTCCTATAAAAATAACAATTGGAAAGGTGGAAAAATTGAGGGGGTCCTGAGTGGCCCCAAAGTAGAATATCTCATATGTAATATTTTTTTGGCTGCCAAATTGTAAGAGTCAAAAATTTCCTTGACCAGAATTTAAAAATATCAAATAGATGCCCTAACATCCCTCATCTATTATCTCATTGAGTTATCATATAATGAATAGCCTCATTTTGATGTGCTGGGTAAGATTGTTCCTCTTGACTTTGCTATAAAATTAACCATTGAAAAGCTGGAAGAATTGAGGGGGTCCTGGGTAACCCCCAAAGTAGAATCTCTCATATGTGTTATTTTTTTCTTTCATTAAGATCACTTTCGATCATTTTTTGACATATTTAAACATCACTATACCGTCCAGTGTAACTGCAGATTTTTCAAAATTGCCAAAAATCACACAGACCCCCTCGACTGCCCCCTGGATGTAATTTCGGGGTCTATGATACATCATCAGCTGCATAGATGGAAGGTTGAGTGATTCCAATATCAAAAACTGATGTGGAAAATACAGAGAAAGTCATATCTTGGCTGTAAAAGTCCTGGAAAATGAGCCAAAATTGACAAAAATAAAAAAAAATCACCCTCCCACCACCCATATTGTTTTTTTTCGGTCAGTTTTTGCGGGAGTCATGTTTTTTTGGCAGCTGAATTCGATTTTGAGAATAAAACACCCTGTAAATGTGATCCATGATCAGCACTGTATATTTGGGATCTTCTGAGTCGATTGAGATGATGAATGACCTCATTTTAATGTGCTGAATAAGATTGTTCCTCTTGACTTTACTATAAAATTAACCATTGAAAAGGTGGAAAAATTGAGGGGGGCCTGGGTAACCCCCAAAGTAGAATATCTCATATGTTTTTTTTTCTCAGATCACTTTTGATCATCTTTTGACATATTATAACATCATTATACCGTCTCGTGTAACTGCAGATTTTTCAATATTGCCAAAAATCACACAGCCCCCCTCGAGTACCCCCTGGATGTAATTTTAGGGTTTCTAATACACTATCAGCAGCATCGACAGCAGGTTAAGTGATTTCAACATTGAAAACTGATGTGAAAAATACAGAGACAGTCAATTCTTGGCTGCAAAAATCCTGGAGAATGAGCCAAAATTGACAAAAATCAATGCAAATCATTGCAAAAAACAGATGAAAATTCAGTTCCCCCCTGCAACCCCTGCGACCCGGTCGAAATTTTTTTTTAGCAATCTAGTAATGTTGAGGCGCTGAACAAAAAAGTTCTCTTGCACTTTGCTGAGAAATGTGCAGTTCAAAAGTTGAAAAAATTGGGGTGGGTGGTCCGGGAGCCCCCCAAAATGAAAAATGTTCATATATCATAATTATTCCTATGGTTTCAACCACTTGTCAATCGAATTCAACAGAGCACCAACCACCACAACAACCACCCTTGTCAGGAGGTTTTCAAACGCTCCGGCTTCAGTATATATTAACTCGCGCTTTGTGCTCGGCGGGGGCTTCGGCCCCTGCACCCCTATTTGGGATGGGTTAGCAGCCTCGGCGCTTCGCGCTCCGGCTGGGCTGCGGGCTTCGCCCACCCAATCACCTCTTATGACTGTACTGTGTTGGGTAGCAGCCTCTGTGCTTCGCGCTCTGGCTGGATGGTGGACTTTGCCCAAGTAGGTTAGGTAGGCTAGTTTAGGTAGGGTTGATTGAATAGAGTAAGCTAGGTAGGGAGGGATTATTGATTAGGTAGATTATGTTAGTTAGGGTAGGTTAGTGAGGGTTAGTTTTCAAGTAGGTTAGGTACAGTGGTTTATGTTGGGTGGGTTAGGTAGAGTAGGTTAGGTAGGGTGTGATAGGTGATTAGGTAGTTTTATATAAGGTGGGTTAGGTAGGTTAGGTTAAGTGGGTTATCTCGGGTAGGGTAGTTGAGCTTGTCAAGATTAGGTGAAATAGTTCAGGAAGGTTTTTTCAGGTATGGTGGCTCAGGTTGAGTAGGGTGGGTAGGTTGGAGTAGGTAGAGCAGTTAAAGTAGGGTGCAATAGAGTGAGTTGGATAGCATAATTTATGTAGGGTGGCTTGGGTGGGGTATTTCAAGTAGATAACTTGATACGTTGAGTGGTAGGTCAGGGATAGAAGGATAGATAGGGTAGGGTTGATGGGCTTGGTTTGGTTGGCCAGGTAGAGTATAGTCTAGGTTCAAGTTTTGAAATGGAAATTTTGAAAAATCCATAGTTTTTCTGGAGCCTGCTAGGACTCTTAGAGACTTTCCTGTGCTGGGTAGGATAGTAGTTTAGTTGGTTAAGTTGAGTGAATGCAGTATTGAATGGTAAATTCAAAAACTGCCTTTGCATCTCTCATTTTTGTCTTCCCATACAGTTCTTATATAATAAATAAACCTATTCAATGTGCTCAACATGATAGTTCCTTATGTCTTTGCTATGGAATTGAACATTGGAAAGTTGAAAAATTTAGGAGGACCTGAGTAACAACAAAAATTCAATCTCTTGTATTTGATATATTTCATTTTTTTCTGTTTCAATTATTAATTGGCATATTTCAACATTATTCTACCTTCCAGTGGGGTTGTAGACTTTTTCAAATTAACAAAAACCACACTATAGGTGCTTATTGTCCCCTGTGAGAAATGTGCGGTTTGAAAGTTGAAAATATTGGTGGGGTCCAGGAGGACCCCCAAGGTGAAATTGGTAACACAGCCCCCTAGAGTGCCACCTGGATTTAATTTTCGGTTTGATGATACAGGTCACGTGATCCCAATATTGGAAACTGATGTAAAAAATACATAGACAATCAATTCATGGCTGCAAAAATCCTCAAATAAGAGCCAAAATTGACAAAAATCAAAAAATCACCCTCGCATCCCCCCCATATATTGTCATTGTTAGTTTCCACGGGACTTAGGTTCTTTGGCCTGCTGAATTCGATTTTGAGCATAAAAAAACCTGAGAGTGTAGTACACGCTTCGCGCTCTGGCTGGGTTGCTGGCTTTGCCTGCCCAATCACCTTTCATGACGAGGTTGGGTAAAAAAGGATAGAAAGGGTAGGGTTGGTGGGATTGGTTTGGTAGGCCAGGTAGAGTATAGGCTGGGTTCAAGTTTTGAAATGGAAATTTCGAAAATCTTGAGGCACTGAACAAAAGATTTCTTTTGCACTTTGCTGAGAAATCTGCGGTTCAAAAGTTGAAAATATTGGGGGGGTCCAGGAGGACCCCCAAGGTGAAATTGGTTATTTTTGCCATTTTTTATGCACTTAATAAGTTTTGGTCATTTTTTGACATATGTCAACATCATTTCACAGTTCATTGTGACTTCAGATTTTTCGAAATTACCAGAAATCACACTACCCCCCTCGAGTGCCCCCTGGATTTAATTTTTGGCTTGATGATACACCATCAGTTCAATTCATCCAGTTCTCATTCATGATAAATAGCCTTATTCCGATGTGCTGAGTAAGATTGTTCCTCTTGAATTTGCTTTGAAATCAAGCATTGAAAATTTGAAAAAATTGAGGGGGTCCTTGGTCCCTCCCAAGGTAAATTCTGTCATATTTTTTTCCCTTTTTTCATCACTTTCAATTATTGTCTGACATATTCTTACATCATTATACTGTTCAGTGTGACTGCAAATTTTTCAAAATTTTCTCAAAAAAATGAGGGGGCCAGGCCCCCTATCGAGAAAATCTATGTTTGTCTGTGCAAGGTGATGTTTATGGATCTCCAGAGTTGATTGAGTTGGAATTCAAAACTGTAGCGATTCCCCCCCTCAATTTTCCAAAAATTGAGGGGGGCATCATTGACCCTAAAAATGGAAATTTTGTAAAATTGATGATTTTCCCGAAGCCTGCTAGTACTCTCACAGACTTTCTGATGAAAGTTAGTATTGTCACATGCCCCAGTTTGGCTGGGAATTTTTCAAATTTTCATTACAAAAAAATTCATGGTAATTTCGTTCCCCCCTCACACCCCCTGGAACACGGTCGAAATTTTATTGTTAGGATCAAGTAATGTTTAGGCACTGAACAAAAAATTTCCTTTGCACTTTGCTGTGAAATGTGCGGTTCAAAAGTTGAAAACATTGGGGGGGTCCAGGAGGACCCCTAAGGTGAAATCTGTTATTCTTGCTATTTTTATTCTCTTGACTTTGCTATAAAATTAACCATTGAAGTGCTGGTAAAATTGAGTGATCCTGGCTAACCCCCCAAAGTAGAATCTCTCATACATAATTTTTTTTCATCTCTTTAGATGACTTCAATTTTTTTGGACATATTTGAACATCTTTATTTATTTATTCATTTATTTATTTATTCATGGTGACAACAGGTAAAAAACCCATTTTGCCTCCTCCACACTATACAATAATTTCCAACATAATACAATTTTCAATAAAAAGAAGATAGAAATTATGAGAAAATAATAAATTATAAAAATAGCCAATTATAAAATTAAGAAAATGAAATAAGATGAAAAATAGAAGAAATATACAATTGTATATAAAATAATAAAAATACATTAACTGAATTCAATAAGAAAAAATGCGCACTGAAATAAGTAAACTCTTCATTTGTAGAGCTTTAATCAAATAAAATTGAACATGACTTTCTACTAGTAACGGATCAACAACATTTGATATTTATGAATGAATCAATGACAACGAAAACATATGGTTCATCATATCATTCTACCCGGCTAGATTTTCGTGTTATCTTAGGGGCAAGATGACGGAGCGACACAGTGGACTCTTGTCCATCAGGGCGACGAATGTGAGCATACTCTGGGTTTGCCTCAATCAATTCAACTTCTTCTACTGATGAATCTTGCTTTGAATTTCGGTTCATTTTCTTCAGCCAAACTGGTCCTGGGCTCATTAGCCAAGATGGTAGTGACTGTCCATTTGTTGAGGATCTCATGTGTAGGAACATTCGTTCATGAGGGGTGCAATTTGTTGTAGTACACAAAAGAGATCGAATAGAGTGAAGTGCATCAGGCAACACTTCCTCCCATCGATTTGAATCAAGTCCTCGTGATCTTAGAGCTAGTGTTATTGCTTTCCATATAATTCCATTATATCGCTCTACTTGACCACTCCCTCTCGGATTGTAAGGCATTGATCTACTGGTTGCTATCCCTTTTGAGCCAAGAAAGCTCTTCAACTCAGTTGACATGAAGGATGTTCCTCTGTCTGTGTGAATATAGCTTGGAAGGCCAAACATTGATATTAATGAGACCAGGCAATTTATGACTGTTCTCGCAGTCATGTCTGGACAAGGAAATACAAAAGGGAATCTTGAGTACTCATTTAATCAAATAAAATGCCGACAAAGAAAAAGACAAAAACGATTGAAAACCGTAACTACGAAGAAGATAAGATGGAATCACATATTGACAAGTTTCTCAAGCCAAAGGAATTATCTATCGACCCAGATTCGCCTACGGCAGAGAGAGTGGAAACATTGGAAAAAGACGTTCGAAAATTTCTTAGAAGGAACGACAACCAAAGACAAAATGAAAATATTGGTAATCTTCTTATCACCTGCTTCATACGAAATTGTGGAGAGCTATACTTCATATGTAGAAACTATATCCATGTTGGAAGATATGTTCGTTAAACCGAAGAACGAAATTTATGCACGATACTGCCTTGCTAATGCAAAACAACAAATAGCTGAGTCCATTGATCACTACTATTCTGAACTAAAAAGATTAAGCTTATCATGTAACTTCACTAGAGTGTCAGCCGAAGAAAACAAAAACGAGCATATTAGAGATGCTCTTGTTTCAGGGTTATGTTCTATTGAAATTAAAGAGAAACTTTTCCAACAAGGAGATTTAAGTCTACAAGAAACCGTTTCCCAAGCATGTGTTCTTGAATCCGCAAAAACATATGCCGACTCCTTTAAAAGTACTTGTTATACAAACTCTGTTGAAGAAAATAAAAACATAAGCTTGAGTGAATCTTTCTCAGATGTTAATGCTGTAACCCAAAATCAACAGGCAATTGTAGAGAAATCCGTTCAATGCCAACGTTGCGGATATAAAAAACACTCAAATTCTCAAGAATGTCCTGCTATAGGAAAGACTTGTCATAAATGTTCCCGAATTGGACACTTTTCCCATGTGTGTAAAAGTAAAACGCTCAAAGAAAAACTAACTACGTCAACTATTACTGCAGTTGGTATAGCCAGTAATCTTTCTAAAGCTACAATTATTGTTTCAGTGAATGGAATAAATACACCAGCTCTTATTGATACCGGAAGTGTTGCCAGTTTTATTGATGAAAAATTTGCAAAAACAAATAAATTTAAAACTGCATCAGATTCTTGTTTTATAAGATTTGCATCTGTTCAACATAACACCGCTACAAAAGCATGTGTTTATAGCAATATTGTGTACAAAGGGAATGAATACAACAATATTAAACTCTTGGTATTAAAAGAATGCTGTTGCAATGTGATACTTGGTCACGATTTTTTGATGAATCACTCTACAATAAGTTTAGCATTCAATGGTAATAAACAGCCTCTTGTGATAGATAATAATTCTACAACCACACCACCCTTGAAAGATTGCCTCTTGGTGGAGGCCATGATAAAACCATGTTCCCTTTTCAATGACTTGACTCCCGATTGCCACCCAATAACTACCTGATCCAGAAGACACCCACAAGATGACGGAGCAACACAGTGGACTCTTGTCCATCAGGGCGACGCATGTGAGCATACTCTGGGTTTGCCTCAATCAATTCAACTTCTTCTACTGATGAATCTTGCTTTGAATTTCGGTTCATTTTCTTCAGCCAAACTGGTCCTGGGCTCATTAGCCAAGATGACTTCTACTAGTAACTGATCAACAACATTTGATATTTATGAATGAATCAATGACAACGAAAACATATGGTTTATCATATCACACACATACCTCAGTAAACTATAATCATTACTAGTATATAGACAAGAGGAAAAAAAGTGTCTGTGTAATGTACTACCACTAGCCTTTATGAGGATAATTGAATAAAAGAAATGCAAGAGCAAATCACGAAATGATGGACAACATACTACAAGACTAAGTCATATGGAATCCTTCGGAATTTGGAGAGGGAGAACCAGAAGATGTCCAAGTGCTCCGAATAAGTATTGAAATCCTTTGAGCTCTACTTAAAGGAAAGTTATAATGTCTTACCATTCTGGAGTGAGAAATATGTAATGAAAATCCAGAACAACGAGCAATGGTATTTATATATATATGTTAATTTTAGAAAGCAGGTAGGAAGAATCAATTTCATTATTCAATGGATTGTACAGAAAAACAAGTAATTTAACATCACGTCTTACTTTCAGTGATTTAATATTGAACATACTTCTGAGGGAGTTGGTTGGGTAATCAAAGGGACAGAAAACCCTGTGCTTTTTATAATACATACATCTCAAAAATTTGGTTTGCAAGCGTTCTAGAAGGTGAATCTGTTCATTATGATAAGGATTCCATACTTCGCATGCATACTCTAATAGACTCCTCACAATTGATTCGTACAAGAGTAGCAGAGGTACTACATCAGTGAAGGGCGAGCATGTCCTCAAAATGAAACCCATCTGTTGATTGGCTCTGTTAACTACGTAATCAATATGTGAATTGAAAGAAAGGTCTGGGCTGAGTACTACTCCAAGGTCCTTGAACGACTCCACCTTTTCCAATGGAATACCATTTATAAAGTATACACCTGCATGAGTAGAGGACTGCTGAGTGAAACTCATGAATTTACATTTATTCACATTCATTTTTAGTCAATTTTCATCACACCATCTAGACAGACTATCAATATCCCTCTGCAAATCATAGCAATCTCTTTGATAATTGATTTCTTTATATAATTTTACATCATCTGCATACAGAAGGCATGAAGGATCTCTGATGGTAGATGGTAGATCATTAATAAACAAAAGAAATAGAAGTGGACCAAGCTAAGAGCCCTGAGGAACCCCTGATGTACACTCAAAGCATTCTGATTTGAAATTGTGACTCTTGACATATTGTATTCTTGCCTTCAGATAACTCTGTAGAAGATTAACCATTGTTACACAAAATCCTAACACTTTGAGTTTCCATATCAGAAGTCTATGATTTATGGTGTCAAACGCTTTTGATAGATCTGTAAAGATAACATCTGTGCGACCTCCATGATCCAAAATTTGTGAAACCTCACTACTAAAAACTATAAGGTTGGACACAGTTGAGCGACCAGGCAGAAATCCATGTTGCTCAGGTGCAATAATCCTCTGACACTGCTTATAAATAACTGAATGCAGGAGCTTCTCAAAAACTTTCGAAAAACAATTCAAAATGGATATTGGTCAGTAGTTTTTAATATCATTCCTATTCCCAGACTTGAAAACAGGAGTAACTCTTGCAATCTTCCATTTTGAAGGAATTCTACCCGACCTTATAGCTAAGTTAAAAATGAATTTTAATGGCTCTAAAAGGACTGCAGCACAGCCCTTGACAATAAAGGTTGGAATCACATCAGGACCCTCAGAGCAGCCCAACCTCAGCCCATTGATAGCAGACAGAATATCATTGGAAGAAACCATCCCAACTCTCCCATCCAACAATGAGCACCAAGACACCTCCGGAATCCCCATTGGCACATCAGGTGTATCAGCCTCATACACAGATTGACAGTATTTAGAGAAACCATTAACCATATCAGCCCCAGAGTAAGACTCTCCATTCAGTGTCATGGTTGACTCCACAAATTTTTTGAATTGATGTATTTCCAGAAATCTTTTACATTATGTCGTATTCCATTTTGAACTCTTATCAAATACGCCTCATAAGATAGTGTAATTCTGTTTTTCAGGGATGCACGTGAAGTTTTAAATTTATTATCATGATAAGGCAAAGTTTTTCTCTTTCTTGAGCACTTATTTTTTATTTTCAAATCTGATATGATATCAGATGTAAACCAAGGAGGATACTTATTATTTGATATATTCAACCTCCTCCTTGGAATAAATTCATCAAAATTTTTGTGAAGTACTTCATAAAAATTATCTACAGCAGAGTCAACATCACCACAACGAAAAACAGAGTCCCAACTGGAATCGTGGAGTCCACAATAGAGGCCGAGATAGTCCCCCTTGGAATAGTCATACGAATATTCGGGTGGACGATTTGAGTCGAGCTCTGACACCTTCACCGCATATGAGGCTTTCACACATAATGCAGGGTGATTACAGTCTTGAGGAAGGAGTGGATCATCGCATCTCACTACATCAACTGGGAAGTTGCTCAAAACAATATCCAGTGTTCTACCGAGCTCAATTTGCACTGAATTATAAGAAATTAGATCATAGAATGACATTAAATGACAAAGAAATTTTGCTTTGCATGAGCCAGAAGAGAGATCATAAGTATCAGAGCTAATTTCGGGTGAATTGAAATCACCAATAATCATTAAATTTCCATTAAGGCAGCTATTCAAGGATTCAATGTATTCACAGTAACCAAGAAAAACATTTGATGGAGTGGAAGGTGGCATATAAACAGCATTTATATGATAATCAGTTGAATTCGATTTAAGTTTAACCCCTACAGAATCATAACAATAATAATCATTATTTACAGATAGCTCACTACAGAGCTCTGATTACAATGATCTTCTCACTGCGATAAGTACTCCACCCCCCTGCAACTGCCATCACCTCCTCCTCTATCACTCCAATTATACCATCAATTCGAAACTGTAGCGATTCCCCCCCTTGATTTTCCAGAAAATTGAGGGGGACACCATTGACCCTAAAATTGTAAATTTCAAAAAATCAATGATTTTCCCGATGCCTGCAAGTACTCTCACAGACTTTCTGATGGGAGTTAGTATAGACACATGCCCCAGTTTGGCTGGGAATTTCTCAAATTTTCATTACAAAAAAACTGATGGGAGTTTCGTTCCCCCCCCCCCGCATCCCCTGGAACATGGTCGAAATTTCATTGTGAGGATCAGGTAATGTTGAGGCACTGAACAAAAAATTTCCTTTGGACTTTGCTGAGAAATGTGCGGTTCAAAAGTTGAAAATATTGTTGGGGGGGGGGGGGGCAGGAGGACCCCCAAGGTGAAATTGGTTATTTTTGTTATATTTTATTCACTTTTGATCATTTTTTGACATATGTCAACAACATCTCACAGTTCAGTGTGACTGCAGATTTTTCGAAATTGCCAAAAAGCACACAGCCCCCCTCAAGTGCCCCCTGGATTTAATTTTCGGTTTGATGATACACTATCAGCAGCATGGACGGTAGCTTACATGATTCAAACATTGAAAAACTGATGTAAAAAATACATAGACCATCAATTCATGACTGCAAAAGTCCTCAAATATGAGCCAAAATTGAAAAAAAATCGAAAAATTTCGAGAAATTGATAGTTTTTCTGGAGCCTGCTGGGACTCCTAGAGACTTTCCTGTGCTGGGTAGGATAGTAGCTTAGTAGTTTGAGTTTAGTGATTGCAGTATTGAATAGTGAACTTGAAAACTGCCTTTGCATCTCTCATATGTCTTCCCATACAGTTTTTATAATATAATAAATAGCCCCATTTCAATGTGCTCAGCATGATAGTTTCTTATCATGTTTCTTATGTCTTTGCTATGAAATTGAACATTAGAAAGTTGGAAAATTAAGGGAGCCCTGAGTAACACAAGAAATCAAATCTCTTGTATTTGACATTTTTCCATTTTTTCCTATCCCTTTCAATTATTTTCTGACATATTTCAACATCATTTCAACATCATAGGTTATACAGCATAGGTTAGTTATTGAAGATTTTTTAGATTGTAGATTTAGATTGTCAGTAGATAGCAGACTCAATTCAATGAGAGATTCGTTTATGTCATGGCCATCACACTTTAAACCCAGTACACATGACTAACTTCATTACTTATTCAATGAAACTGTAATGATGGCAGGTTATGTTACTTGGTTATTCCCAGACTTTGGACCAGCATAATATGAAGCAAACATTCCTCGCATTCAGTTATAAAAATATTCAATATTTTGTAAGTTAAGCATCTGAATAACTACAACTGATACAATTATTTGGTTATAATAATTTTTCATATTTCATAAAGCTATTTCAGCATTAGTATAGGAAACATAAGTGAGTTTATATTATATTATTTTTAGTTTTTTTAACTGTTGATTTTGATTAATCCAGAATTGGATGATAAGATCTAACAAGAGGATACGATATCTCTAACAAATGTAAACATCTCCAATTCATATTTTATTGGAAATAGCAATAATTGATGGTTCAAATATGATATTTTGGTAGATAGATTATATCTATAACATTTTAGAAGGACATAACAGTCATGAACATTCAAAATTATCCAGAAAAATATGTAATATCCCATACATTCTAAAATACCATTGTTAGTTGAAAAAGAATATATTATAAGATTATAGTCATGTTTGACTTTCCTATAAAATTAACAATTGAAAAGGTGGAAAAATTGAGGGGGTCCTGAGTAGCCCCCAAAGTAGAATATCTCATATGTAATTTTTCTTTGGCTGCCAAATTGTGAGAGTTAAAAATTTCCTTGACCAGAATTTAAAAAAATCAAAGAAATGCCCTAACATCCCTCATCTATTATCTCATTGAGTTATCATATGATGAATAGCCTCATTTTAATGGGCTGGGTAAGATTGTTCCTCTTGACTTTGCTATAAAATTAACCATTGAAAAGCTGGAATGATTGAGGTGGTCCTTGCTAACCCCCAAAGTAGAAGCTCTCATATGTGTTATCTTTTTCTTTCATTGAGATCACTTTCGATCATTTTTTGACATATTTGAACATCATTATACCATCCAGTGCAACTGCAGATTTTTCACTTGCCAAAAATCACACTGCCCCATCGAGTACCCCATGGATGTAATTTTGGGGTTTCTGATAATATCAGCAGCATAGACGGCAGGTTAAGTGATTTCGACATTGAAAACTGATGTGAAAAATACAGAGACAGTCAATTCTTGGCTGCAAAAATCCTGGAAAATGAGCCAATATTAACAAAAATCGAAAAATCACCCTTCCACCCCCCTATTGCTTTTTTTTGGTATTGATGTTTTTCGGCTGCTGAATTCGATTTTGCACATAAAAAAACCTGTAAATGTGATCCATGACCAGCACTGTATATGAGGGTCCCCCCTGCAACCCCCTTGATTAAAAAATCTCGTTATTCAACAATTTTTCTGTGGGTTTTCTTTTGGTCCCCTTCCTAATGATATCATTCTCGAAATTGTGAGATTCACAGTTTTGGCTGGGAATTTCACACTTTTTTTCTAGAAAATTTTCTTAAATCAATGAGTGTGCCAGGCCTCCTATTGACAAAATCGATGTTTCATCTGTGCAAGGCGATGTTTTAGGATTTTCTGAGTCGATTGAGCTTGGAGATGAGTTTGAGCCATTTCCCCCCTTTTCTTTCAAAAATTGAGGGGGGCGTCATCGACCCCAAAAATGGAAATTACGAAAAATCCATAATTTTCCCAATGCCTGCTGGAACTCCTAAAAACTTTCTGATGGAATTCAGAGTTGTCACATGCCCCAGTTTGACTGGGAATTTTTCAAATTTTGACTCTTGAGATTGTTTTCAAAAAAATGAGGGGTCCAAGCCCCCTATTGCGAAAATCGATGGTTTGTCTGTGCAAGGCGATGTTTTAGGATCTCCAGAGTCGATTAAGTAGGAATTCGAAACTGTTACGATTCCCCCCCTTGAATTTCTGAAAATTGAGGGGGGCATCATCAACCCCCAAAATAAAAATTTCGAAAAATCAATAATTTTCCCAAAGCCTGCTAGTACTCTTACAGACTTTTTGATGAAAGTTAGTATTGTCACATGCCCCAGTTTGGCTGGGAATTTTTCAAATTTTTATTGCAGAAAAACCGATGAAAATTCAGTTCCCCCCCCGCAACCCCTGCAACACGGTAGAAATTCCATTTCAGCAATCTAGTGACATTGAGGCACTGAACAAAAAAGTTCTCTTGCACTTTGCTGAGAAATGTGTGGTTCAAAAGTTGAAAAAATTGGGGGGAATCCGTGAGCCCCCAAAAATGAAAAATTCTCATATATCATTATTATTCCCATGGTTTCAACCACTTGTCAATCGAATCCAACAGAGCACCAACCACCACAACAACAACCCTTGTCAGGAGGTTTTCAGACGCTCTAGCTTTAGTATATATTAACTCGCGCTTCGAGCTTGGCAGGGGCTTTGCCCCCTGCACCCCCATAAGTGGTATGACTGTACAGGGATGAGTAGCAGCCTCCGCGCTTCGCGCTCTGGCTGGGTTGCGAGCTTTGCCCACCCAATCACCTTTTATAACTGTACCGTTTTGGGTAGCAGCCTCCATGTTCGTGCTCCGGCTGGATGGCGGGCTCCGCCTACCCCATCACTTTTTATGACTGTTTAGGGTTGGGTTGCAGCCTTCATTCTTTGCATTCCAGGTGGGAGGCGGGCTTTGCCCGCCCAAGTAGTTTGGGTAGGGTGGGTTAGATAGAGTTGGTTAGGTAGGGTTGGATAGGTGAATAGGTTGAGTAGGTTAGGTAGGGTAGTTTAGGTAAGGGTTAGTTTGGTGTTAGGTAGAGTAGGTTAGGTAGGGTGGGATGGGTGATTAGGAAGAGTTGGTTAGGTAGGATAGTTTAGGTAAGGTGGATTAGGTAGAGTAAATTGAGTAGGTTATCTTGGGTAGGATAGTTTAGGGTGTCAAGATTAGGTTGAATAGTTTAGGTAGGTTTGGTAGAGTAGGTTAGGTAGGGTGGGATAGATGTTTAGGAAGAGTGTGTTAGATAAAGTAGGGTGGGCTAAGTGGGGTTTGTTTGTTAGAATGGATCAAGTATAGTTGGGTGGAATAGGCTGGATAGAGATGGGTAGTTGGATTGGATTGGTGAGGTGGGGTGGTTAGGTTGCAGAAATTAGGTTGGGTAGGTTGGGTAGGATGGCTCATGTAGCGTTTGTTAGGAAGTTTAGGTTAGGTAAGGTGGGGTAGGTAATCAGGTAGAGTAGGTTGGGTAGGATAGTTTAGGTGAGGTGGGTTAGGTAGAGTAGGTTAGGTAGGGTTGGAAAGGTTATAAGGTGGAGTAGGTTAGGTAGGGTAGTTTATGTTGGGTGGGTTAGGTAGAGTGGGTCAGGTAGTGTGGGATATGTAGAGTAGGTTGAGTAGGGTGCAACTGTATAGGTTTGGGTAGCAGCCTCTGTCTTTACAACCCAATTGTCTTTTACAACTGTATGGGTGAAAGCTGTTTAATTAGTTCAGGGGTGTTTCATGTAGGTTAGGTAGGGCAGGTCTGTCAAATCTAATAATTTTATGAACTGAAATAATGTAAAAAAGTTCCTTTTCATGAAAATGTAGAACAGTTAGTTGACATTGAGGTACTGATTAGGCTACATCTATAATGTGAATACTATGAGTGTATGATGTAAACTACCCATTTAGTGGGTGGGTGCATAATGGAGTAGTGAACAGTACCTCTGAAATACTAGAGTGATTTTCTAAAAATACCAACCTCAAACTATAACATGGTAGAAAACCACTGGAGAATCTGAAGATATCAGTGTCAAAGAACCACTGAAGAATCTTCAGATATCAGAGTCAAAAAATGACAAGGAATAATATTCTGTCCACAGTATAGAAAACTGGGGAAAAATTGTCAATTCTTAACAATGTTCGAAACAAGATACAGATACAGACAGCTCTGATCTGTAGTTGTCATGAGAAATCAGTTACACTTTGAATTTTAGCAGTTGCCAACCTGAAAAGCTGAATGATCATAATTTATATTATTTGAAACTCATAACATCTACAGTATCTTTCTATTAATGCAATGACAACACTCATGTAATAATTGATTTGGAATGAAATTTTTGATAGAATTGAGGAGCCTGCATAATATTATTGAAATAAAAAGTTACAAGTCCAGACTCAAGAGTGACTTGAGAATTCTCCATTGTGACATTTCATCACTATAGGATAATCCGGAAAGTATATCCCAATACAGAGCTGTGGGTGAGCATTTTGTCAAACAGAGGGAGCATCCATAATGCATTCCATGGCAAAAGATTTTGAGACTTTGATTGTTTTTTTGATCATGAAGGTTGTTGGGTTGGGTCTGGGATTATAGCAGGTTAAAAGAAGATGAGCCAAAATCGAAAAATTGCCTGGTATCCCCCCTATTGAATTTTTTCAGTTAGTTAGTATGGAACTATTGTTGTTTTGGCCACTGAATGTAATATCAACAACAAAATAAAATGTGGAATCACAAAACCCATAATATTTGATGTGTGAGGACCAAAAATTTCCTGTGCAAGAATCGGAAAAAAAAATTGAAGTGGTCCTAGGTGACCCCTCGAATATTTGTTATTCTCTTCCATCGTTCTATTACTTTTTTTATTTTTCTGACATATTTTAACATCATTTAACAGTCCAGTGTGACTGCAAATTTTCTCAGGATTGCCAAAAATCACACAGCCCCCTCAAGTGCCCCCTGGATTTATGTCTCTTGAATGTAATAAATATACTTATTTCAATGTGCTGAGTAAGATTTTTTCCATTGATTTTGCTAAGAAATTTACCAATGGGAAGTTCAAAAAATTATAGGTGAAGGGTGGGTTGATGGTGGTCCTGGGTGACTGGGTGGATTTTTTTGGTTGGTTTGCGCTGGACTGCGCTTGGTGGCTGGATGCAATCTCAAAAACAATATCTGATTTGAATATTACAAAACCCATCAAATCTTGACTGCTAAATTGTGAGGTTCAAAAGTGGAAAAAAATCAGAAAACTGCCCTTACATCCCTCATATATCATTCCATCAAAGTCTTTATAAGATGAATAGACTTATTTCAATGTGCTGAGTAAGATTGTTCCTCTTGACTTTTCTATAAAATAACCAATCGAAAAGTTGAGAAAATTGAGTGGGTCCTAGATATCCCCTAGGGTAAAATATGTTATTTCTCCCTCATATGCCAAGTGTTATCCTTTCACAAGATTTTATGTTTTCGGAGACAACACAAAGCCTTTATATTGTGCTAACCCAATTTTTGTTGTTATCATTTCTGCAACTTGATTTTCGGAAAGGTTATGTTGCTTAGCTTCTATCCAATTCATATTAAAACTAACGCATACGTAGCCACTGACGATATAATAAGCTATCTTATGGATGAATAAATTAAGATAATCTATGAATGCAGCCGAACATTGCAGTCTCATAACAGACTCCTCTTCCAAATTTTTAATTGCATCAGCTATTTCATCACAAACACTTTTCACAGCCACTTCCATCTCGTTTTTCTAAATAAAATCTCCTATATCATTTTTAGTTGCATACTTGTCTGCAATTTGATTAATCAGAATAGCAATAGTATCTTTTGTAATGAATTGTTCAATACCATCCATAATATTAGCTTGTATTGCACTTGCCATTTCAGATAATGGTTTTTCAAACTCTTCCTATGTTAATGAAGAACCAGTCAATTTCTGCAAAGCAAATTCTAAATATTGCTTATCAATTGGTGATGGCTGTGTTTCATTTACTTTAGTAAAAATTTCTGTACTAAGCTGTTTTAATTTAGTATTGAGGTAGTTCCTGCAATAGCTTTATCAATATTGGCACTAAAATTTTGTAATGAACTTAGAATATGTTCTCTTTCAATTATGCTCACACCGATAGTCTTAGTATTTTCCGAAACAAGTTTGGTTATTTGTGAATCTAAATAAAATTTCACAGCTTCGCTGATTCCTTGCTGATTTATCGATTCAATTATTTTTTGTGTTATCGAGTCAATATCACATGTAAGATTAGCACTACTAGGTGTATCAATCTGACCAAATCAATATTATCGACCAAATTGTAACACTAAACAATTAGTTTTGCTTCTTTTAGCTCTTCAATTATAGACGCAGTCTCAACATCATGTCCCATATTGCCAGAAGCTTTTGAGGAATAGAGTAAATTTAATCTTTCCACTAATTTGTCAAAATTATCAAAGTATTGATAAATTCTATCATGAGAATTATTTTTTGCAAATTTCAATAAATCCCATCCCTTCTCTTTACTAATTTTTTTACTGGGAAATAATTTCTAAATCATTTGTGATTTAATTCCCTGATTATGTTTAACATACCCTCTTCGATCTAAATGTATGACTGTAAGTGTTAAGATTTTATTATACTTATCCAGATCTCTCTGATTATAAAGATTTGAATTCGGCCTTGAACTGAACAATAACTCAAGTAAACCATGTGTTATACGAAATCTGTCATTATAAATATCTATATATCCATTATCGAATATTACTTGCTGATCTCCAATATAATACATGTCATCTTTAGAATCGTATGAAACTCCATAACTAATTGAATTATTCAATTTTTCTGCATGAAACGTTTTTAGGTATTGTGCCAACACCTCATCGTTTTTACTAGAACCAAGTAAACTGTTTTCAAATTTAGTTGAGCTTAAAAGATTCTCTGTTGAACTCCCATAGCTTTTATCATAACTTGGCTCCTCCTCCTCCTCCTCCTCATCATCAATCTCCATACTCTCTTCTTCCTCTTTTACTTATTCCTTTTTTGGTGTTGAACCATGATTAGAGTGGAAACTAGATTTGGATTTTCCCAGTTCGATTATAGGCTCTATCAATGGTGAGAGCGTTTTCCTATTGTATTCCTCTGATCGTTTTTCAAAATTAAGTAAGCTTTTATGCTTGTCACTGATTACTTTTCCCAATTTCTTAATCTTATCGATGAAACCGATGTTCTTGCTATTTAGTTTTCTCCTGAGTGTTTCAGACAACATGACTGTACAAAGAATTAATCTCTACTGAATGGTAAGAAACGTATCGAGTGAATCTCAGTACTTACCGCTTTTAATTCCACACTCGCTCATAATAGTTACAAAATTATGAGGCTTACACTTCATGGCAAAGTTTACTGGAATCTTTATAAGAAATATCTCCTCCAACATGATCTCTGTGAATTAATTTGAGACTCAATAAATCTATCTTGAAGATTATAATCATATTTGCATTGTCCCCAGTGAAATGTTTCTGTGTAGCTTCATAACTCTGAATTAAATATGCTGTGTCAATATTACGATGTCGGCCCATAGTAAAATATTCTCTTATTTGAGGTACATGATTAAGTTGTAAATCGTCAAATATAACTAAAGAATATTCTGATATTTAGTTTGGATGTGGTATAGATTCAGAATTGTTGTTTATATGAAATTCAATATCCTTCATGTTGGAAAAAACGTTTTTTAAAAGAATATATATTTATCGTGATACTCACTCTTGGTATGTAAGTATATAGTTTTAAATCTCAACCCATTCTTTGAAAAAATTAAATTAAATAGCAAATTGGTCTTGCCACACCCCAAAGACCCTATTATAAGGATCCTTGCATTATGAGGTAACAACTTACCGTCTTTACACCATGCTGGGATTTCTTTCTGTCTTATAATCTTGTCAAAATTCACTATCAGGATATTTCTCATGTTAGACACATGTACAGAGTGTGATCTGATAAGGAACCAATCATTTTTCGTAAGTTATCATGATGTTGTTATCAAAGGGGAGTGTGAGCCTTTCTTATCACTAAGAACATGGTAATGTTTAATACTGTATCTATCTAATAATGCTTTAACTTTTAAATTAAAGAATTCTGTTCCCTGATTTGATTGGAACAACTTAACTCCCTTATTTTCAGAAATAATTGGTCTGAGTGCATCAAATACAGATTGACTTGACTTGTCTTTTAATGGTACACAATATGCAAATTTTGAAAAACAAATAATAACAACTAAGATATACCTATAACCTTTATTAAAACGTGATAAACTGCTCATCTCAATGAGATCAGCATGAAGCAAGTCTTTTCCACTTTTCAACTCATATTTGCGAGTGGGATAGTTGACACGTGGCACGCTATGAGGTTCTAACGCTATCTTAGATCTAATAATATCCATATTTACAACAGGAAATCAACATTAGTGGTGTTGAATGATCGTCACGGGACATACTGCGCAATCAGTTAGAGCGTTGTCGGCACTCTATAATGTCCAAAAGGCAAAGTGTCCACCTCGTTCTCTGCAATGTATCTCTTGTCGTCATAAGGACTCAAGCAGATTTTTACACATTCAATCTGATATATGGTGTGATTATAGGATCTCATCATATTGAATTTTCCAATGTGTTCACAACGTTCAATCAGCAATTTCTTGTATAAATTAAAATTAAGTTTTCTACATTTCACTCTGCTCTGTACACCCTTTGCTACACATTTATTCACAGGTTCTTCATTCTCATTACATACTAAAATAATATGAGTAAAGTTTAGATCGAAGCCCAATAAATTGACAGATAGGCTTTGAGACTGTCTCATCCTTGAACTTTCCTACAACTTTATTCCTCTCCATGGAAAAGCAGGGGTGGTAAGGGGGTAGTTACTAGTGTCGAAAAGGTTCAAATTTTCTTTAATCAACTGATACACATCCTCTACTTTTACATTTAAAAGAAAACTATCGGTATCAGTCATACAGAGTTCTACGCGATCCCACTGTATAATTTTTTGTAATTTACAATAGAAAAAATTGTACATATGGAATTTACTCAACTCCAGTATGGAAAACCTGGAATAGAAAGGCTTGTTCATTTTCAGTTCCAACTTACGAGAGAAAACCACGATCACGTTCGGACTAATTATTTGCCAGCGTTTGCATAATGGATTTTAAATGTACTTATCTAATCGTTTTCCGTCTGTAATAATTTTAACATTGATATGTTTGCAAACTGATTGTATAGTCTAAATCAAATTACAACAGGCCTCAAAGAAAGATACTTCAAATTTATTTTTTGCGGTCTGTCCATTGTGGATATTGAATTCGATGTAGCTTTTCAGCCAGGGAGATTGGGAAAAGCTAATTACGCGATGTGCTCTCATTAATTGCAAACTGAGCTGGAGGTAGAGTTTTAAATTGAGGTAGTGAACAATGTACTTTTCATGGTCAAAAAGTGTGTTCATGAGCTTTTTGGTTCCAGTTTGACCATTCTCATTTGATTGATAGTTTGACAGCAATTCGTGTGGAGGTGTTTGGTGGAGAGGCGCGAGTGGGAAGTTGGCATGCTTATCATGTAACTCTTTCGGATACTTGAGATCACATTCTATTACATATCCAGTTTCTGAATTGCTGTCCAAATTCGCAAAGTCAAGCTTGGAAATTTCTTCCTCTGTAAGGAATTTGAAATTTCCAACAGGTAAGTTTCGACTCATGGCCTCCGAGTATAAACTGTTCGCATCAATATAAAGGAGATAATTACTCGGTTTTGAGGGGTCGTATGTCTCAGGTAGATGCTTGTTATTCACCTCACAATAACGTTTACCGATAAATGAGACCCCACCCCTCATCACCACCTCAAACATGAGATGCATGTAAGGATGTGTGATTAACTCCAGTTCGACCTTAGTGTACTTCAACATACAATTCCAGGTAAAGTGGGCGAGGGAAACAAAATGAGTGACATCAAGGCCATATGAGCTAAAAAGTGTAGACCTCATACATTCAAAAACTTCTGCTAATAGCAACACATTC
This sequence comes from Nilaparvata lugens, assembly GCF_014356525.2. Lineage (NCBI taxonomy): Eukaryota > Metazoa > Arthropoda > Insecta > Hemiptera > Delphacidae > Nilaparvata > Nilaparvata lugens. The sequence goes on from NC_052518.1 coordinate 31,326,611, forward strand.
AAACATAAATAGAAATCGTGATATTCACTGAGAGATTTCAGTTTGAATGTCGAGAACACTCTTTGCGCATGCTCATATTCTTCGCGAGACAGAGGTGTATCAGTTAAATCATTATGAGAACATTCGATGGGAGGAGGTAATGTTCACGCAAATTTTTCGGGACAACTCATGTATGAGTGAGGATATATTCCTTTTTTCAATAAGAGATGTCTGTGTTCACGTGGTGGGTAATGAAACACTGAAAATAAACATTCGAACATCTTTTCCATGTCTGTACTCTCTACCAAATTACGCACCAATACTTCTAAGGATTTGTTCATAAACTTGAAGGAATCTAAAAATATAATTTTGCCTACTGAAAGTGTCAAAAATCTCTCTGATGTATTTGTGATGCAGGAAATATCTTTTTTACATTTACAGAGTGCTTTCAGAATGAAATGCGAATCAAACCCGGAGAAATTGTGAAAATAACACAAAATGTACTCCAGAGTACAAGCTGATAAATTACAAGAAATGTGTTCACATCGATAACAACAGAACAATATCCGCAGGGAATATGTCGCAATGTTTTCTTTGTATAGCTATGAGTAATTTCATCAGAATCGGATTCATCATCATCATTATTATCGATATTAACAACGTAAGTTTCTAAATCTGCGTAAATTGTATACTCTTTCTTCAACATTGCGCCTAGTTTCTCAAATCTATTTGTGTCTCCACGTTTAGGATATGAAACATGCTGTGATTCAAACTTGGAACAAAGCTGCTCATGTTTCATCAAATTGGCTTTCCCATCACAATTTTTAGATTTGTTTGATGTTAATCCATGAAAACAGTAATTACAAACATGTACTTGACTGTGATGTTTTGAAAGGTGAGAGAGAAGGTGCGATAATCCATTTTTCCCATTCACAGTATCAATCAAACAAAAATGTGTTTTTCCTGCAAGAGCTTTCAACATTAGATAATTAATTTGGTGTTCACGAGTGCAGAAAATGCTCGAGCGGTAGGGGGAAAACTTTTTGTTGTCATATGCAAATGACGTGAATTGCAATATCCGGATTCAGTATTTCTAATTTCTTAATATTGAGTGTCGTCACCGGAAAATTTACACCTCGTGTATTAAGTGTGTGAGCAAACTTGCTTAAATACTTTACAGTCAAGCACGAGTTATTTGGTTTCTGATGGAAATATGCGAGGAATGACCATAAAAAGCATTTTTCGTCAGACAGATTTTTGACATTTATAAGACAATTTTTGTTTTTAAGAAACTGGGGTGTTTGAATGAAACTGGATGTGAATATTGGATTAAATTTAATCACGTTCACATCCAGTGAGTCAATTTTCTTCAACACCCAACTGCTGCCATGTCGAACAAAGTTCTCAAAAGATTACAGGATTTTTCTTATGGCCAACATGAAATGATCATTAAAATCTTCATAATACTCATGCACATTTAGTGCTATGGAGATTGAGGAGAGATGAGACACACTCACTAACCCTGTCATACATCACCACTAATTTGTACAATAAAACATTCAACACAATGAACCATTTCATATTGCCATCATGCCGTGCCACATGCTCCCTAATTATCTCGAAAACGTGAGGTTTTGACCTCTCGAGCACATTCTCGATGTTGATTTCCTCGGGATCCTCAATGCTAATACTATGGCGAACCATGCTGGAATTCACACCACATAGTCTGAGTTCCCTCGACATGATGATGATGGTGATGATGATGATGTTAGATTCTGGAAAACAAAAGAATAACGATCAGGATGATATAGAATTAGAGTGATAGAGTACAACTGCATGTTTTCAAATCAGTTGTGAATTAGCATTGGTAGAAGAACAGTGTGTGAAAATGTTATCTCAGGATCAGATAATGTTGCATGAAAGATTAAGATTATTAACTTTTGATAAAAGATGGACGAAATCTTCATAGCATTTGTCAGCAGAAAACATGGCAAAAGAGGGATTCATTTTTGCGTGTGTACCAGACATTGTGCGCTGTGTATTTTGTTCAATTTATTTGGGAAAATGGGAAGAAAGTGACATACCAGCAATAGAACATGCAAGGTACAGTCTGAACTGTGCATTGATAAGGAAAGATAATATTACAATTGAAGAGGAGAATTTCAATAATGATATTCTACGTCAATATGAAGAAAGATATTCAACTTTTAATCGTGTAGAAGATTTATCTGTTCAAGGAGAGTATTTTGAAAATCATCATCATCATCTACATTGTGAATATTGTGAATCATTATCTGATAAAGCAGTCTATTTTGAAAGAAATGGTTATTTCTTACATAAAAATCACTATCTGCAATGTGTCTATTGCAAATATATTATCAAAAATCCATTTGAAAAAGTAATACATTCACCGTTTTGTTTATATAAAGAGTGCGAGAAAAAAGGAGAAGATTACCCAGATATACCACATCGTAAAGATGACGAAAAAAAAAAAAATTGCATGCATGCAGTATGTTGTAGAAGGATTTTTGTCCCCGGAGGACAAAAATCCTCCCCTCCGAGGACAAAAATCCTCCCCTCCAAGGACAAAAATTGTCCTCCAATGACAAATTTCTCTCATTGGAGGAAATTTTCCTCTCCTCTGACTCCCCTCTGAGGATAAAATCAAAGTAAAAATGTACTTAAATGTGTTGGTTGATGTGTGAATGACGGGTATCTCCACAGCTATAGATGTGAAGGTATAGATAGATGGATTTGCTTCCTTCTTGATGTAGGCGTGATTCTGTGGTAACCTCTCAGGTATGTTTCCTTGACGAGAGCTCGACTGCTCATGACAACGGAAACCGAGTTGTGAGGTGAGCACTCCAATGCTGTGAAAACAATGAAATATTTAATAACTGATAATATTAGAAATCAATAAGCATCACAAGAGGTAGTGCTATTCAAAAAATATAGAATGTTTGAGTGAATGTAACAGTTTTTCATGATAGAAGAGAATACTTACAAATCTGAATGATGTTGATAACAATGTGGGAGGATATAGCAGCAGGTGCTGCTCTGTGCTGAGTCCTAGGGGAGAAATTTGAATTTTTTTTGTCTTGTAGCACGTGTGCCTCTCACTTGCATGATCCTGGAACAGAGAGAGAAATGCATGCTATATAAACAGATGTAATGTGAGCAAAATTATCATTTATATCAGAGTCACATTCGAGTGTACTACATACCCTACTTCACTATCATACGAGATGAATTTGTCATCGTCATCCTCATCCTAATTCATCCTCCCAGATAGCCCACCAGCACAGGAACGTATTCTCAACTACTGGCAGCAGAAAGCTGCCCTCCTTCCAACGCCTCCGCTGCTGCAGCTGCTCCTTCTCTGCTCACCATGGAACCACCATCGCCTGGGGAGATTGTACTGGGTGACAGTCCAGTTGGCTCCACCTGCTACCTGGGCACCGCGGCGTGCGGTGCTAACAACGCTGAGCAACAACATCAAGCAGAAGCAGGGGAAGAGGAGGTTGGTGTTTGACGAGCCTAAGGTTAGCGGGGATGAGGACGAGACAATCTTCTCACAAACAAAGGTTAGTTTCAACAAATATTATTAACTTGTATGTGTACAGATTTTTTATAAAACAATCGATCATTGGGAAAAATCTGTACACATACAAGTCTTTGATTAAATAAATAAATAATAAATATCCCTTTTATTGCTTTGTTCAGGTTCATTACAAAATTTCAAATAAAATTATATAACATTATAAAATTGATTACAGTATTAAGCAATAATCAGCAGCTGCTGGGGAATATCCTTTTGTGATAGGATATTGTTGAGTACATCAATTTTAAGTCCATATAAAAATAAATTTTCAACTAAAGCGAGTGTGTCAATCCTTGTACAGCCATACTTCCTTGTATACATTCTTCATTCTCTCCCACTCCTTTCTCTCTCTTGCAACTCTCTGCCACGTCGCTCCACCGCATACTTTTCCAAACTCTTCATCCTATCCATACGAAGGCCTCCCTCTACTTCTTCTCAAATTATTTGGGTACCATTCCAGTATTCTTTTCGTCCATCTTTCGTCTGTTGTCCTTGCGATATGTCCAGCCCAATTCCATTTTCTCTCTATTATCATCTTGCCTACATCTTCAATTTTTGTTTCATTTCTAATCCATAATTTTGTTTTCCTGTCTTTTCTTGTTACTCCTATCATTACTCTCTCCATCGACCTCACGGTAATTCTAAGTTTCCTAATTATTTTTTCATTTATAGTCCAGGTTTTGCAGCCATACAAAATTGCTGGTAGGATACACGTTTGTAGCAGCTTTTTCTTATTTTCCATTGATATCTTGGATCTGAATAGATAGCTGTACTTTTTGAACATTGCCCATCCTATTGCTACTCTTCTGGTAACTTCTCCCCATTGACCTTCTCTCCCTATTTTCTGACCGAGGTAAATGAAAAGATCTACTTTCTCTATCCTTCCGTCCTCAGTCACCAATACTCTATCATTTTCATCACTGTTATATGTCATTACTTTTGATTCATCAAAATTTACTTTCATTCTAATCTTTTTTGTTACTTCAATCATATCTTTCAACATACCGCATACCTCCTCCGTATCATTTCCAACTATAACAATATCATCAGCAAATTTCAAGGCATTTAATTTCACACAGTTGATATTGATGCCTCTCTCTTGCCATTGCAACTTCATTAGAGATTTTTCTAAGACTGTGTTAAATATTTTAGCTGATGGTATATCTCCCTGTCTCAAGCCTCTATTCACTTGCATCACTCTACTTTTTCCTCTCAAGCTGAACTCACTTTTCATATTTCCGTAGATGAATCTGAATATTTCCAAGTACTTATTGCTTATTCCCAGGTCTTCAAGTCTTCAAGGTCTGTATTACAGCTGCTATGTTGATTTTATCAAAAGCCTTCTCAAAGTCTATAAATAGTAGCACTAGTGGAAATTTATATTCTTTAGAATTCCTTATCAACTCCTGTAGGACTAGGATGTTATCCAGAGTGGAAAAGTTTTTCTTAAATCCGGTCTGGCTAATTGGAGTTGCTGCAGTCAAATATCTGTCTATTCTGTGTGAAATTATTGCCATGAATATTTTGTATATACTTGACAGGAGACCATTTGGTCGATAATTCTTGACTTCCTTTTTATCACCTTTTTTGAAGAGCAGTAACAAGATAGCTTTGAGCCATATTTCAGGAATATTTCCATTAGTGAGGCATAGATTAAACAGCCTTGTTAGTATTTCTATCACCTTTTTTCCTCCTGCTTTCAACTCTTTATTCGATATTCTATCTGGTCCTGCAGCTTTTCCCTCCTTGAGATGCACAAATGCCCGTTCTACCTCTCTTTCCATAATTGGTGGACATTCTTCATTTCTATACTCATTCCTGCCACGTTCTCCATTTTTCAGTTCCATAATATCTTCTTCCAGTTCATCCTTTTTATAGAGGCTCTCATAGAATTCACAAACTATCCCAAGTATCCCTTCTATTTCTCTTATTTCATTTCCCTTCTCATCTTTCATACAAATCAGTGTGTTCATTCCTAATTGCTGCTGCCTGTTAAACTCTTTGATGCTTGTCCCAAGTTTCAAAGTCTCTTCTAATTCCTTTGTTTTCCTATTATTAGACCATTCAATCCATTTCCTTCGAATTAGTTTGGAGATTTCACTAAATTCAATTTTTTCTCTGCCGTGTCTTTTTAGTTTTCTTCTCTTCTCTAACAATTTAACTATCTCTCTTGGAACTTTTCTTTTCTTGTTTTCTCTTAAGTCTCCAAGCAATTGTCTCGTTTTTCTCAAGGTATTAGTCAGTTTATCAGTTATAATCTCCATATCCTCACATTCGTTGATTCTCTCTTCATTCAAGTTATTTTGTAATTTTTGTTAAAATCCTAGGTTTCTCAAGTCCACTGTTCCCAGTTGTGTGAGCCATTCGCTGTAATATCTTATTCTATCCTTATTGATTCCTATCACCATTCTCAGAGGCCTATGATCACTTCCAATATTCATCCCATCCTCTACATCTACATCTTGAACAATAAATTTTTTTTCTATCATGAAAAAGTCTATTTCGTTCTTTGTCTCTACATTGGGGCTCAACCAAGTCCATTTTCTTGATTCTTGTTTCTGGTAGAATGAATTCATCACATACATCCTCTTGCCTTTGACAAATTTGACAAGTTGTTCACCTCGCTCATTTCTCTCCCCAATTCCGTACCTTCCAACACATTTTTCACCCCTGCTTTTCCCGATTTTCGCATTCATGTCTCCCATAACAATATTATATTTGCATGTATCATTTTCGAGAGCCTCTTCCAGATCCTCATAGAAATATTCAAGCTCTTTGTTCGATGATGCTGACATTGGTGCATAAACTTGTATCAGTTTGATTCTTCCTTTAATGTGTCCTTGTAATTTCCAAATTATCACAGAGATTCGGTGTGTATACTGCTTGAAGCTTACAATTTTCTTTTCTGATACCTTGTTAATCAGAAATCCTGTTCCTCCAGTAGAACCATTCCCATTCAGATAGAGCATCCTATCATCTCCCATGATCACACACTGCTCACCATCTCTCCTTACTTCCGCGAGTCCTATAATATCCCACTCGATATTGTCCAGCTCTTCTAACAACTGTTCCACCCTCCAATTTGCTCTAAGAGATCTACAGTTGTATGTGATTATATTTATGTTGTCTTCATTATTTGCGTTTTTTGTAGCCTTGCGGTTTCCAAATTTTACATCCATTTGTTTTCCTTCATCCTTCTTAATTGTTGTTCTGATTGGTGGTTGCTACTTATTTTTTGAAGATCCTTCCATATTTTGATTATTACCTTTGTCTCCTACCGTTATATATGATTCTAATGTATAATTGCTCTTTTTCCTGAGCTGTCCTATGTTCACACTTTGGTCAATCTTGGTGGGTGAGTCTCCATCACTTCTAGGTCTTTTCTTTTCTTTATTATACTTTTCTCTCAAATTATCAAGACCAAGAAGTTTTCCCTCAAGTAGTAGCTTATCTTTTTTGAGATAAGCTTCTTTCCCTTCTTTCCTAAAATCATACATGAAGTGTGATAATTCTTTTCTGATGGCACGAGTATTGAAGTCGAGATCTTCTTGTATCTTTATATAACTATATTTCCCTTCCTTTGACAAATTCGATTTTTTCCTGAGTATTTTATTTCTTGTGAAAGATGACGTAAACGTTACTCTAATTGGACCATTGCTTTCTGATTTGCTCAGCTTTTTTAAGTATTCCATATCCTGGTTTCTGATATCAGCATCCAGATATTTGAGTATCTTCATTATCCCATCTCTTAGAGTCCAATAATTGTTACCGCCTTTAATATCGAATATTATTATATTTCTTCTTCTGTATTCCTCTTGATTCCATTCTTTCTGTAATTGCACTTCGGATTTGAGCTCTCCTACTTGTTTCTTCAAAGTTTCAATTTCGTCATTGAATTTGCTGGCAATATTATCAATTTTTGTTTCCAAGCCATCTAGCTTATTTAGTTTTTTCAGAATCTCGTCCAATTTCTTCTCCATTCTATTGAAATTTGGTAAAACGTGATGGTAATTCAATAGTGTTCTATCAATACATCTCTCTGTTATATTAGTCTATTATTCACTATTTTTCGTTTTTATCAAACAGAAAGATTATTCAGCTATAGAACAACAAAACTTATTACATAAGAATTTTGGCTCAGTTTTATATGACAGTAGTTGAATGGAAATTCATGGTGAGCTATGTATAATCAAGGTCCAAAGTCCAATTTCTAATCTCCTGTTCAGCCTGCTAGCATACTCTTCTTCTGTGGATTCTAACCTCAAACATTGTCACTATTCTATTCATATCGAGAAAATATAAAGTTTTCTACATATTGAGCTTCAGATACACTCTCACAAAAAACAGGGTACAGTAATGTATCCAACTATATAAATTGATTGTATCTCACCTAATAAAAACTTGACTAATCGAATAAAAAAACACGAAGCTCACAGAACACAACCTTTCACTTCTAGCACTTATCTCGTACTCAGTCTCTGATTATTATTATTATATTATTATTATTATTATTATTATTATTATTATTATTATTATTATTTTTATTATTTTTATTATTTGATAGCAAAGAATTATTGTTAAAAGTAATCAGTCATGCATAAATTATTTGATATCAAGGGAATATTATTCGAACTGATTAGAGATACAATTGAATTACAAGATATTATTGTTAAAAGTAATCACTCATGCATAAATCATTTGATAGCAAAGGATTATTGTTAAAAGTAATCAGTCATGCATAAATTATTTGATATCAAGGGAATATTATTTGAACTGATTAGATATAGAATTGAATTACAAGATATTATTGTTAAAAGTAATCAGTCATGCATAAATTATTTGATAGCAAGGAAATATTATTTGAACTGATGAGAGATAGAATTGAATTAAGATATTATTGTTTAAAGTAATCAGTCATGCATAAATTATTTGATATCAAGGAAATATTATTCGAACTGATTAGAGATACAATTGAATCACAAGATATTATTGTTAAAAGTAATCAGTCATGCATAAATTATTTGATAGCAAGGAAATATTATTTGAACTGATTAGAGATACAATTGAATTGAGATATTTTTGTTAAAAGTAATCAGAGAATTATTCTTTCAAATCAACATTATCATTTGAAGTATTCACAATGAATTACAAGATATTAGTGTTGGCGGATTCTGCAATACATAAGTTATTACTCACTTTGAGATTGTGTAGAGAATCTATTGATCAAGTTCTCTAGTATGATTTGACGAATCTGATTTGATGATAATCTGAAACAAATAAGACACTAATCAAATATTTTTCAACAGAAACGTGCTGCGGTGGAGGACAGCTCATCACTTGTCCCCTTGATGAAGGAGGGGCAGCGGGCAGAGGAGGAGGATGAGAGGGGTAGGATGGACTTTGTTCAGCTCATCAATCAGCCCGCGGCCAAACCCTGGGTGCCACTAAGAGAGTTGAAAGAGGATGTACCCCATCATCAGTGCGAGGGAGGACACCAATAAACATGGGTGACATGTTATTTTGAAAATTAGGAATGTAGGAAGCAAATCGCAGTGTGAGGTATATTTACCACACCGATTTGCTTCCTGCATCAGTGCAGAAAAAATTGTAGAATTTAATAAAAGTTGTGAAAATTTGGTATTGCTAGTATCACATAAGTTGGGGAATTGGACTGATATAAAAATTTTTAAGCATTAACAATTTTTATATCTATACAATTCGTCGGCTTATGTGTAACAAATTGTATAGATGTGTGTGTGTTACAGTAGTATTAGTAGTAGTGAATAAATTGTGCACATATTTTGATAAAAAATTGTTTCCAATTCTTACCTGTTTACACTTGTTGTTGTTGTTGATAAGTTCACAATTAATAGTAGAAACACAGACAGAAGAATGGTTCACCTTCCACCTCACACTCTGTTGTGACTGATATGTAAATAAGGTGGGGTCTTTTATAGTTTGTTGTGAGCATGCACTGTGCCAAGCATCTTTACTACTACTACATGCACACCCACACACACACACACACACACACACACACACACACACACACACACACACACACACACACACACACACACACACACACACACACACACACACACACACACACACACACACACACACACACACACACACATACACACACAGTCAAGCGGCTTCGCTGAGTTGATGCATCACTTCCCCATATCTGTTTTGGCATGCGTTCCTACAGGTATGGGCAGGTTCAATCACATCATTTCCCCCTTTCAAATTGCATTCACCTTCTCAGATTTGTTATTTGAAATAATATTCTTACCAATTGAACAATGTTTTAAGCACATAGCAATCTGATGGTGTGTGAATTCATTTCCAACTCGATTGAAAATTGAACCAATTCAATTTTCTTTCGATTGAGTTAGTGTAATGATTAATTAATTAATTAACTTCAGTTAATGTTTAACCATTGAGTTGAAAGGTAAGAAAATGGTATGTAGGAGAAAGCAAAGTCTGAGGAAACAAGGTAGATGAATCTTGAGTTCAGCGGCCAAAGTACTTAAGGGTGTGATGGGCATAGCAGGTAATGTCACATCCACTATTTTAAATAAGCTCATTGACCTTCACCAAAATGAAATCCACCTCCCTGAGAGGTATCAGTATTGTGGCCTGGGGACAAAGGTTAACCTGAGGTTATCCCGAGTTGATCAGGGCATAAATGCATTGGACAAAGCCTGTAAGGTGCACGATATAGCATATACACGAAATAGTTATAATAAAACTCGATTGATAGCTGACAGAGCTCTAGCGAGCACAGCATGGGAGATATTCAAAAATCCAGGAACACCCCTTGCTGAAAAAGCACTTAGCTATCTTGTTACAAACGCCATGAAAGCTAAAGCAGCATTTGGTGGGTCTTTGAGAAAGAAGAAGAATGTGAAGAGGAAGAATTAGAGAAGAAGTTATAGTAATGATATTAGACGCAAAGCTATAGCTCGGTTGAAAGAGCATATTGCAGGAAAAGGGTATTTTATAAAACCTTTTCCTGCAATTAGTGGCGGGAGAGTTTCAATCCCACCCCCTTTACCACCACCATCATCATATGGTGTGAGTTTATTCCCCCAAAAACAAGTTAAGAAACATAGAACAACAAAGAAGAGTAGGAAGAAGAAGAAGAAGAAGAAGACACAGATATTGAAGGAGAATTGAGTAATTATGATTTGATTGATTGGTCGAAATTATTACAGATTCGGCTAAGAGGTGTATATATATGCTAGATGCGTTACCCAAAAAAAATCTAAAAAACGAGAATGGTATTGTGAATTTGGTGAGGGAAAGCAAGGATGGCACGCATTGGGTTGCATATAAAAAAGTCAGCTCTAATGTTTGGTATTTTGATCCAATTGGAAATTTACAACCGCCATACGAATTGGACAAATATTGGAAAAAAGAAATTGGAGTAAATATATTTTATAATGTGGAGCACATGCAACCATTAAAAAGTGATTTTTGTGGTCATCTTACGTTATTGTTTCTTGCTAATCAGTTGTAATTAAGTGTTTGTGCTGAACACATTACAAGATGGTTATTATTACATTTAGATCTAACACAAGTAACCTCTACGAACATTTACAAGAAATTATAGAATTGGATAAAAATCGTCAATGGGAAATTAGATCGATTGATTTTTGTAGTTACAATAATATTGCAAATGTTAACAAAGGATAAAATTCCAGCTTCAAATATGGTGATAGATTAATTGAGCTGGATACAGGTGCATTTAAAGTTGAGGATATTATAAAATCTTCAAAGAATAAATTGAATATTGATGAGAAGAAGAATAAACTTATTATATGTGCAAACACAAATACTATGAAGATTGAAATTCATTCTGATAAAGCTATTGATTTAACACGTGCTGATTCGATTGCTAAGATACTCGGTTTTGATAATGTTGTTTTGCAAGCAAATAAATGGCATTATTCCCAGCATTTAGTTAACATAACAAGCATTGGCAGTATTGTACTTGAGTGTAATTTAGCATGTGGTAGTTACTCTGACGGAAAACAAAAACATATGATCTAAAAATTTTTGCCAAAGGTTCCTAGCGGTTATTTGTTAAATGAAGCACCATCACCAATTATTCATGTACCTTTGAATACTCATCGAATTCAAACTATTAATGTTAAGGTAACAGACCAGAATGGATCGTTTATTGATTTCCTTGGAGATGCAATTACAATAAGGTTGCACATACGTGAAAAACAAAAGTAAACATAATGGGTTATCTTGTTCTCAATCCACGTTCAAATAAGACGTGTACGCACAATGTCATTAGAGAGATGAACGTGAGAGCGTCAACACCTAAAAACAAACATGCTTTGTCAGCTAAAAGTGCGAGAATATTAGAAAAGTTAGGTTTTATAGTTGATTGGTGGAATGTCAGGAGGAGGAGCTGCAATTAGTGAAATTCTGGACGTGGAAACAGAGTTTCAGTTTTATAATGATATAACCAAATTCCAATTTCACACTCATACAGTTTATTCGGGACAAGAAATAAAAAACTCTGACAAGGCATGTATAGGCATAAATTCTTTAGATGTCTATTCTTTACCTTGCAAATCATTCATATTTATTGAGGGAACAGTTAGCTGTACAAAACCGGGAGCAGACCCGGCTGGTCCACTGGTTGCGGCAGACTATAAATTAAGCAGTAACGTAATTGGTAACCTTTTTGACGAAATACGATATGAATTAGCAGGTCAACAAATTTCTAAATCAAGATTGATTGGATTAACATCTACAATTAAAGCTATACTTGTGAAGAATACAATTGATAAAAACACATATCAGTTGGCTGGTTCTGACAGAGCAGGATATGCGCTAACAGATAATAAATTCACTTTCTGTGTACCGCTGAAATTAATCCTCCTGTTTTTTGAAGATTTTCAAAGGATAATTTTGATTTGAAACAGGAACTCTTCTTATTGAGGTCACTGACAGACCTAAATTGCGTTGAGTCTGCAACTGGAACAAGGGTTAGTGTGAAAATTAGAAAACTGCGATGGAGAATGCCCTATATAACTGTAGGAGATCACGTAAGACTGGAATTTTTGAGACTGCTCGATGCTGACACTCCACTGAAATTAAGTTTCCGCCATTGGGAAATTTGAGAATTACCAAATTTGCAAAATTCACTTACCCATTCTTGGGCAGTCCACACCACATCGGTTTTTGATAGTCCAAAATATGTTATAATTGCATTTCGAACTGATCGTAAGAATAAAATTAAAAAATCAATATCTTATTTTGATAGCTGTGGTATTTACAATGTGAAAGTATATTTGAACAGCAAGTATCATCTATACAAAAATCTGCTGGGTAAAAAAGAACTATTATACAGAATGTTTCTGGATGTCGCTCCCTCGTATTATAATCATACATACAATAGCGAACTCGGAACAGAAATCGACTTTAAGACGTTTTGAGATTCAACACCGCTGGTTGTTATGGATTGTTCACACCAAAAAAGTCATATGAAATCTTCGACAGATGTTCATATTGAAATGGAATTTAATACTGCAGTACCTGCAAATACTTCCGCTTATTGTGTTTTAATTAGCGATCGTGTGATGGAGTACACACCTCTGACGAGCATGGAGAAAAAAGTTCAGTAATTTTATTGATAGAGTGCACTGTGCGCAATATTATATAAGGTGTGCACCCTGACAGATTTGGCTCATTATCAGTTTCACCTTTGAACAGGTAACATCAAAAATGTCCTATTCTTAGTGTTCTGATATTTTGGAGAGTAAGAACAAAGTGCAAACTCAGTCTATTGGTATCCAGTGTGATCTCGATTCTGATAGTTTCTATTATGAGCCAAGGTGCAGTACACCGATCCAGAAGCCACAGGAGGTGGAGGAGCAGAAACGGGAGGAGGAGAAGGAGGGGGAGAAAGACAGCAGATTCGATGAGCCCGCCATACAGAAAGAAGTGGACAAGCAGACGACTACAAAAATTGCTACAGTTGATCTTCACTGGTTTAAACAAGATTGTAATCAAATTATTGTGAAAGAACTTGCCATAATTGATCAGTTTGATAATTATATAGTATTCTATTTCAAATCATCATTTGCAAAGACAGAATTGAGTGCAAAATTGTATAATGATGTAACATGGTTAGAATGTTACTATCATAAAATATAATTGGGGAGATGGAGATTTAGAATACACTGAGTCATTAATACATGATTACCTTGTAGGTTATGAAAAAATTTTAACAAAAGGAACTGAGAAAGCAAAGTTTTTAAGAAGATTGCATACTAACGTTCAATGTATACCAGAGGATTTTGCAAAACCTAATTTCAGCTTTTTCACTAGTTCATGGTGTTATGGTGTGTGTAACATTCATAAAAATAGGCCTGATGGACGATGTGCTTTGTTCAGTGCCCAACATTATAATTCTTTGTTGTTTAAAAATATGTATCAAACAAATAATTTCATGTGTGAAAACAATCGAATGCAAAGTATGAAAATGGCTGCAATTTACACGAATTTGCAGAAAAGAAACTTCGCTCATCATGGATTTTCCCACAATGGAAAAGAGATTCAGTGTATTTATTGCATGCATGCATTGAGACTGCATGAAGCATGCACATGTTGCCTGTCTACAATTAATGAAGAAAGGCTGCTCAATTACTCTATAATAATCCCAGCCTACACTTAGTTTTGTTCATTCGCTTATCATGGACCCGAGAAAGTGGTTGGCTGCTGACAATGAGTTGGAAGTGAGGTTAAAAAACTGTATTGATTGGTATGATGAGTGTAAAAGTGTAATGAGGAAATCAACTCGTAAAAATTATAGTTTGGCAAAACAATTAAAAGACAGTTTTCTAAGCATGGTTAATTTAAATGACATAAGAGACTATCTATGTTATAATCGTCCTCATAATTTGTGTATAGATAAGTTAATTAAAATTGAAGATGAAATCATGAATAGTTGTAGTGAAATGTGTAAATAAACTTTTTCTGTGTTCAAATGATTTTTCATTCCAATATTCCTCTCACTTTTTAGTTCAGTAGCAGCTCAGAGCTAGAGCTGATAACACTAGCACGTGTGCCACGATCTTTCCATAGAAGTGAGACACACCCCCCTCAGCCATCTGTTGATGCTAATAAGTACACAGCATGCACATTATCAATTTATAGAACAGAGACACATGCCAATCAGGGGGGGGGGGACATTAACATGCAGTGTAATGGTTTTTCAAAATTCAAAAAATTAACTCGTCTCTTGATGGCAATTTCATTTAACGAATTTGATTCAATTGCGAAGAATATCAAATTTTCAACAAGATGTCAAGATGCTGATTTGCCATTAACAAAAACAGAAAATGTGCACTTCCCAATTTTATGTGAGATATTCGAATTACTTGATATAAGATCTACATTATGATTGTACAAATGATTCGCCATTATCTGTTGTTACAAATTCCGATGAACTTTGGAAATGCTTGTACGATATTGCAGATAAAAATGTAAAAGAACTTGGATCATTGACCTCTCTGTAGAGATATGGATTCACTTTATTCTGACAGTATAGCATTAGATTATTGAGCAATAGATGTAGAGAGAGAGAGAGAGAGAGAGAGAGAGAGAGAGAGAGAGAGAGAGAGAGAAGAGAGAGAGAGAGAGAGAGAGAGAGAGAGGGAATTTCTCAATTCACTTAAATCTGTCAGTATAGCATTGGATGTAGAGAGAGAGAGAGGGAGAGAGAGAGAGAGAGAGAGGGAATTTTTCCCTCAAAGGGAAATTATTTTTTCCCCCATCCAATAGTTGATAGTCTCATCTATACAGGGGAAGGGGAAGGAGAAATCTATTTGAGAGAGAGATATCTCTCTCTCCTTCTTCATCCCCCTCATACTCTCTATGAGTGGGGGAGATTGATTGATTGAGTACTTTATAGAGAGAGAGAGAGAGGGTGATTAGATTAGATAAGATTAGAGAGAGAGAGAGAGAGAGAGAGAGAGAGAGAGAGTGAGAGAGAGAGAGAGAGAGATTGATTGATTGATTGAGTACTTTATTTATGTAGATTACAATATATACTGGCTTAACACTTATATACAATAGCTTACAATACAGCAAAATTATAGATGAATTTACATAATATAGAACTGTATAATATAGTAACTGAATAATTGAACTGTATATGATATGAAAAAGCAGTTTGTAATATAATAACTATATGATAGTTAATAATATTGTAATACAATAACTATATGATAATAATCATATTGTTATGCATCTACATAAATTGGCGGAGCTTTGGACATATCAATGTCCATTCTTCGGAAAGAATATTAAAAATATCCTCCCCACTAACTCTCTACCAAAACGTTAATTTCGTTATTTAAACTAAGGATTTATTTATTAATGGAAATATTGTAGAAGTTTTAATTAATATAAATATTTAAGAGAAAAAAAAACAGAAAATTGATAGAGTAAAATAATTATATAGGAAGATAAGATCAAATTATTGATTAATAAAATGGAGTAGGCTGAAAGTAGATCAGGGTAATCAACTTTCAGTAATATACAGCAGCAGTGGATAATTTTAAAAAAAATGAGAATATACCTACACAATTGAAAAAAAAAGAGAATATACACAATTCATTCTAAAACAAGTTTAAAGGTTTGTATTTGTTGGATGGGTGGGGGATGGTTGTCATGTGATCGTTCTAGGGCCGGACAGTTTCAGTCATTTGTTCCAAAAGATGTTTTTTTAAAGTCTGGATGAAGCTCGCTCGGCTCTCGATGAACCTGATAGAAACAGGAAGTGCATTCCATGCACGACAGGCACTGATTAAGAAGGATTTTGTGAAAATAGTAGTTTGATGATTGGGTATCCTTAAAGTACTTTCTCTGGTTCTAGTATGTGAAGCATCTATCCTCCTACTTTCAGAGACAAATTTGAAATCATCTTTAAAATAGTTCAGATTACCGTATCTCAAGATATCTCTAACAAGCTTGACTATTCGAAAAAGCCTTTGATCGGGAAGCTTTATTGTTGAACTAGCAATGTGGGCTGGGGTGATATGATCATGGCGTTGGAGACAATAATTTTGGCAACGCTGTAGTTTATCATTCAGATTGACTTGCATATCATTAAGAACAGAATTACAATACATTAAATGTGGGAAGATGAGAGATTGAACCAATAATAATTTAATGTTTCTAGGGAGAATATTGTGCATTTTCTTCAATGCATGCATGGCTGAGAATACCTCTATACAAGTTTTGTTCACTTGTTCTGACCAGTCAAGAGTATTATTCATAATAATGCCTAAATTTTTAAGTGAGCTACAGTAAGGAATGTCATTACCATCTACACTAATCTTGTGAATCGATTCAAGGTCAATATTGTTTATAAGATGAGAATATCCAATTATAATGGGCTGTGTTTTGATGGGATTAAGCTTAAGGCCATTTTTCTTTGTCCATTCCACTATCGAATTGATATCCTGATTCATTATTCCAACTGTTTCGTTAATTTTTGTTATGGGACAGCTTAAATAGACTTGAAGGTTGTCTGCATAAGTATGGAAACTGGAGAATTTGATAATGGAAGAAAGGTCATTAGCATACAAAGTGAAGAGGAGAGGACCTAAAATTGAACCTTGTGGTACTCCATGCATAACGTTTTTCCAAGTAGACTTTTTGTCACCGACAGATACACATTGTTTCCTACCTAATAGATAGGATTCAAACCAAACTAATGAGTTGTGACTGAAACCAAGAATAGCCAACTTATTCAGAAGGACTGTATGATCAACAGTATCAAATGCTTTAGAAAAATCAAATAGGGGGAGGATGGTGCATTTTCTTTGGTCCATAGCTAACCTTATATCATCAGTGACACGAAGCAGAGCTGTTTCAGTTGAATGGAGTTTTCTAAAGCCTGATTGAAAGTTATGAAGCTCACTATTGTTGTCTAGAAATTTTACAACTTGAGCATGAATGAGTCTTTCTAGCACTTTGGACAATGCAGGTGAAATACTGATTGGTCTAAAATCCTCAACTTTATTGGGTGATGGAACTCTATTAAGAGGGCGAACCAGAGCAAACTTCTAGTTTTCAGGGAAAATGCCTTCTTCAAGTGACTTGTTGAAAATGTATGTAATGGTTGGTAAAACAGCAAATAACATTTTCTTGATAAATTTAATAGGAATTTTGTCAACACCCATAGCATAACTATGAATACGTTGAATTGCTCTGATAGTGTCTTCTTCTGAGATTGGATGGAAATGAAATTGATCAGTAATTGGTAAATCTAAGTTTGTAACCTGCTCTTCAAGATCATCAATATGATTACCAATGAAAACTTTGTCGCATTGGTTAGAGTGTCATTTATATTGGTTGGAATGGTCATTTATATTGTTCAATGGTAAGTCAATTTGTGGATTCGATTCCTGTTTGCCAAGCTCGAATTCTTTTATTCCCTGCCAAAGTGATTTAGAGTCTTGTCTGTTGTTTGTCATAAACTAATTCAAGTACCTATCCTTCGAGTTCCGTGATTCCTGTTCAACTCTATTTCTAAGGCTCCTATACTCTATCAAACTGTCCAAGTCAAATGTCTTTTCAAATTTTCTATGTGTTTTGTCTCTACATCCCATCATCTTAAGTATGTCTTCAGTCATCCACGGTACTCGTCGTTTTCTATTAATCCTCCTTGTCACATAAGGTGCATGTTTGTCATACAGAGTCAAAGTCCAATTCTCGAAAGTCTTGACCATGTCATCAACTGAGGGTAAGGCTTCAATTTGATGCCATGGAGTCTGACCCACATCAGTCAGGAAGGCGGCTTCATCAATGTTTTTGAAGTCTCTATAAGTGATAATTTTCTGTTCTGGCTTAGGTATCTTATGGGAAAGAACACAGTAGATCAAATCATGTCCAGAAATAGCTGGGACTGGGATTTGGCCTGCTTGAACAACCTTGTTAGAATCACTAACAATGAGAAGGTCAATGAGTGTATCAGATTCATTAGTATGATGAGTTGGATCGAGAGGTAATATAGTCATGTTCAGGCATTGGAAAATAGTAGTCAGTTGAAAGTAGTCAAAGTTACGATTTGTCATGTTCAAGTCGGTGTTCATATCCCCCATAACTAGTATACGGCTATAACAAGGCATAAGAGGAAGCAAGGCACTTTCGAAATCTGTAAAATGACCTTTTTTTGGTGGGCGATCACAGATACCAACGAGTAATTTATCAGTACTAGATAAGGATAATTCAAGTAGCATAAACTCTGGTCTGGAACAATACTCTTTTTTAGATGTGATTAAAACTTTTGTTTTGATACCATCTTTCACATAAATTGCTACACCCCCACAAGCTTTATTTAATCTATCATTCCGGAAAAGATTATATCCAGGTAATGCAACAAAATTTGATGGAATACTAGGCTTCAAAAATTCCAATTATATTGAAGTCCTGAAAACGGAAGATTGCTCTGAGTTCATCAATGTGGCAGCTGAGGGATTGGACGTTAAGGTGAGCAGCCTTGAAAAGTTTTTTTGGAAGAGTGGAGCTTATTTGCTAGAAACATACCTGTGTCATTATTACTATTATTGAAATAATCATACCTACTTGAGGGTGAGTGAGCTGATGTGTCAGTGAGAGGCATCATGGAAGCAGCAGACCAATTGTGAACCGACCTCAGAATGACACATGACGGGGAAAATAGGGATGAAACTGATAAAACTTAACCTAAATGAAAAAGTCTCTTGACTCAAGTGCATCCTGTATGCCTTGACAGTTCGGCTCCCTTCACTATTTTAAAATCACCAGTTCAAAAAATTCACTGAACACATCAATAAGATGTAGATGTTGTGATCTGTGGAGTTACGGTGATGAATAATCCTAATGGTGAATAATATCCAGTAGTGGAATAATCGAGAGAGAGAGAGAGAGAGAGAGAGAGAGAGAGAGAGAGATCGAGGGAATGAGAGAGAGAGATATTGAGTGAGAGGTGTGGGAGGGGGAAAATCTATTTTTAGAACACCCTCACCTTGCGGTGAAGAGTGGGTTGGGCGGGGGGAGGTGTGATGGGATAGGGTGAGAGTGGGGAGGGGGATTTTGAGCAAAAAAGAGCGTTCAAAGTCCCAAATCTCACCTACTTATGTCTTTTACATATGTCAACATCATCTCACAGTTCAGTGTGACTGCAGATTTTTCAAAATTGCCAAAAATCACACAGCCCCCCTCAAGTGCCCCCTGGATTCAATTTTTAGTTTGATGATACACTATCAGCAGCATGGATGGCAGGTTATGTGATTCCAACATTGTAAACTGATGTAAAAAAAACATAGACCATCAATTCATGACTGCAAAAATCCTCGAATATGAGCCAAAATTGAAAAAAAATTGAAAAATCGCCCTTTCTTTCCCCCCTTTATATTTTCATGGTTAGTTTTCCCAGGAATGATGTTTTTTTGACTGCTGAATTCAATTTTGAACATAAAAAAAACCTGTAAGTGTGATCCATAACCAGCACTGTAAATGGGGGTCCCCCCCACGCCACCGAAGAATTTTGAAATTTGTTATTTGATAGTTTTTCTGTGTGTTATTTTTGGTCCTATTTTCAATGATATCATTTATGAAATTGTGAGATTCACAGTTTCAGCTGGGAAATTCACACTTTTTTTTCTTAAAAAAATTTCTAAAAAAATGAGGGGGCCAGGCCTCCTATTGGAAAAATCAATGTTTCTTCTGTGTGAGGCAATGTTTTGGGACCTTCTGAGTCAATTGAGATGATGAATGACCTAATTTTAATGTGCTGAATAAGATTGTTCCTCTTGACTTTGCTATAAAATTAACCATTGAAAAGGTGGGAAAATTGAGGGCGGCCTGGGTAGCCCCCAAAGTAGAATATCTCATATGTTATATTTTTTCAGATCACTTTCGATCATCTTTTGACATATTATAACATCATTATACCATCTAGTGTAACTGCAGATTTTCCAAAACTAACAAAAATCACACAGCCCCCCTCAAGTACCCCCTGGATGTAATTTTGGGGTTTCTGATCAGCAGCATAGATGGCAGGTTAAGTGATTTCAACATTAGAAACTGATGTGAAAATTACAGAGACAGTCAATTCTTGGCTGCAAAAATCTTGGAAAATGAGCCAAAATTGACAAAAATCGAAAAATCACCCTCCCACCACCCCTATTGCTTTTTTTCAGTTATTTTTCTCGAGATTGATGTTTTCTTGGCTGCTAAATTCTATTTTGAGTACTAAAGAACCTGTAAATGTGATCTATGACCAGCACTGTGTATGAGGGTCCCCCCCACGCCCCCCTTGAATCGAAAATTTCATTATTCAACAATTTTTCTTTGGGTTATTTTTGGTCCCCTTCCTAATGATATCATTCATGAAATTGTGAGATTCACAGTTTTGGCTGGGAATTTCACACTTTTTTTTCCAGAAAATTTTCTTAAAACAATGAAGGGGCCAGGCCCCCTATTGACAATAACGATGTTTTGTCTAAGCAAGGCGATGTTTTGGGATTTTCTGATTCGATTGAGCTTGGATTCAAATTCGAGCCATTCCCCCCTAATTTTTCAGAAATTGAGGGGGGCATCATTGACTCCCAAAATGAAAATTTTGAAAAATCCATAATTTTCCCAATGCCTGCTGGAACTCCTAAAAACTTTCTGATGGAATTTAAAGTTGTCACATGCCCCAGTTTGGCTGGGAATTTTTCAAATTTTGACTCTTGAGATTGTTTTCAAAAAAATGAGAGGTTTGAGCCCCCTATTGCGAAAATCGATGGTTCGTCTGTGCAAGGCAATGTTTCAGGATCTTTTAGAGTCGATTGAGTGGGAATTCAAAACTGTAATGATACCCCCCCTTGAATTTCCAAAAATTGAGGGGGGCATCATCAACCCCCAAAATAGAAATTTCAAAAAATCAATAATTTTCCTGATGCCTGCTAGTACTCTTACAGACTTTTTGATGAAAGTTAAATATTGTCACATGCCCCAGTTTGGCTAGGAATTTTTCAAATTTTTATTGCAAAGAAATAGATGAAAATTCAGTTCCCCCCCCCACAACCCATGCAACCAGGTCGAAATTTTATTTTGGCAATCTAGTAATGGTTAGGCACTAAACAAATAGTTCTCTTGCACTTTGCTGAGAAATGTGTGGTTCAAAAGTTGAAAATATTGGAGGGGGTCCGGGAGCCCCCCAAAATGAAAAATTCTCATATATCATAATTATTCCTATGGTTTCAACCACTTGTCAATCGAATCCATTAGAGCACCAACCACCACAACAACCACCCTTGTCAGGAGGTCTTAAAATGCTCTGGCTTTAGTATATATCAACTTGGGCTTCGCGCTCGGCGGGGGCTACGCCCTCTGCACCCCCATAAGTGGTATGACTGTACAGGGGTAGGTAGCAGCCTCCGCGCTCTGCACTCCGGCTGAGTTGCAGGCTTTGCCCGCCCAATAGCCTTTTATAACTGTGCCATTTTGGGTAGCAGCCTCCATGCTTCGCGCTCCGGCTGGATGGCGGGCTTCACCTGCCCCATCACTTCTTATGACTGTATAGGGTTGGGTTGCAGCCTTCATTCTTTGCATTCCAGGTTGGAGGTGGGCTTTGCCCGCCCAAGTAGTTAAGGTAGGGTGGGTTAGATAGAGTTGGTTAGGTAGGGTTGGATATGTGAATAGGTTGAGTAGATTAGGTAGGGTAGTTTAGGTAAGGGTTAGTTTAGTGTTAGGTAGAGTAGGTTAGGTAGGGTGGGATAGGTGATTAGGAAGAGTTGTTTAGGTAGGATAGTTTAGGTAAGGTGGATTAGGTAGAGTAAATTGAGTAGGTTTTCTTTGGTAGGGTAGGTTAGGGTGTCAAGATTAGGTTGAATAGTTTAGGTAGGTTAGGTAGAGTAGGTTAGGTAGGGTGGGATAGATGTTTGGGAAGAGTGTGTTAGGTAAAGTAGGGTGGGCTATGTGGGGTTTGTTTGTTAGAATGGATCAAGTATAGTGAGTGGGTGGGTGCTTAGTGGAGTAGTGAACAGTACCCCTGAAATACTAAAGTGATTTTCTAAAAATACCAACCTTAATCTATAACACAGTAGAAAACCACTGGAGAATCTGAAGATATCAGTGTCAAAGAAACACTGAAGAATCTTTAGATATCAGAGTCAAAAAATGACAAGGTATGATATTCTGTCCACAGTATAGAAAACTGGGGAATAATCCTCAATTCTTAACAATGTTCGAAACAAGATACAGATACAGACAGCTCTGATCTGTTGTTGTCATGAGAATTCAGTTACACTTTGAATTTTAGCAGTTGCCAACCTGAAAAGCTGAATGATCATAATTTATATTATTTGAAACTCATAACATCTACAGTATCTTCCTACTAATGCAATGATAACACACATGTTATAATTGATTTGAAATGAAATTTTTGATAGAATTGAAGAGCCTGCATAATATTATTGAAATAGTAAGTTACAAGTCCAGACTCAAGAGTGACTTGAGAATTCTCCATTGTGACATTTCATCACTATAGGATAATCTGGAAAGTATACCTCAATACAGAGCTGTGGGTGAGCATTTTGTCAAACAGAGGAAGCATCCATGATGCATTCTATTGCAAAATATTTTGAGACTTTGATTGTTTTTTCGATCATGAAGGTTGTTGGGTTAGGTCTGGGATTATAGCAGGTTGAAAGAAGATGAGCCAAAATTGAAAATTGCCCGGTATCCCCCCTATTGCATTTTTCCAGTTAGTTAGTATGGAACTATTGTTGTTTTGGCCACTGAATGTAATATCAACAACAGAATAAAATGTGGAATCACAAAACCCATAATATTTGATGTGTGAGGACCAAAAATTTCCTGTGTCAGAATTGGAAAAAAAATTTAAGTGGTCCTAGGTGACCCCTTGAATATTTGTTATTCTTCTCCATCATCCTATCACTTTTTATTATTTTCTGACATATTTTAACATCATTCAACAGTCCAGTGTGACAGCAAATTTTCTCAGGATTGCCAAAAATCACACAGCCCCCTCAAGTGCCCCCTGGATTTATGTTTCTTGAATGTAATAAATATCCTTATTTCAATGTGCTGAGTAAGATTTTTTCCATTGATTTTGCTTGGAAATTTACCAATGGAAAGTTTAAAAAATTATAGGTGGAGGGTGGGTTGATTGTGGTCCTGGGTGACTGGGTGGATTTTTTTGGTTGGTTTGCGCTGGACTCATGTTTCTTTTGGTGGCTGGATGCAATCTCAAAAACAATATCTGATTTGAATATTACAAAACCCATCAAATCTTAACTGCTAAATTGTGAGGGCCAAAATTGGAAAAAAATCAGAAACTGCCCTTACATCCCTCATATATCATTCCATCAAATCTTTATAAGATGAATAGCCTCATTTCAATGTGCTGAGTAAGATTGTTCCTCTTGACTTTTCTATGAAATAACCAATTGAAAAGTTGAGAAAATTGAGGGGGTCCTAGATATCCCCTAAGGTAAAATATGTTATTTTTGCTATTTTTTATCCACTCTTTCATTACTTTTGATCATTTTTTACATATGCCAGTGGGTGAGATTTGGGACTTTGAACGCTCTTTTTTTCTTGAAATTTTCCTCTACCCTCTCCCCCACTCCCATCCCACCTACTGAATTGAGAAATTCCCTATCTCTCACTCTCTCTCTCTCTCTCTCTCTCTCTCTCTCTCTCTCTCTCTTCTCTCTCTCTCTCTACATCTATTGCTTAATAATCTATTGCTATGCTGTTAGATTAAAGTGAATCCTTATCTCTACAATAATCGTATAAGTTCTATAAGTTCTATAATATCCATATTATGCTTGGTTTCCAACTGACAGTCAAGAGTTCAAACTGTTTATCAATATTATGCATGTGTAAAAAATTGAGCTCTTTTGCTGTACAAGCATCCCAGTTGTTATTGTTAAAGTGTTTTCTCCGACAATATGTAAGTATAATTGGAAGGAGCTAGCATATCTAAAAATACTTACATATTCTCAGACCCATTTCACTTGGGGGAGGGGTTGGTATCTTAATACTCAACGCCTATAGTTACCATGGAACTATCTTAGGAATATGCGATTCCCACTCACATTCAATTCCCATGAACAAGAATTAAAACTTCTGACGTTATCCTCATTCAAAACCACTGATAATTCTTTTGTAACTTGATAGTGTGGTAACTTTTTAATCAAAAGGATAAAATTCATAACCCCAATCGGCTAGTGGATTTGTTTCTACAGAGAACTCATTGAATCTTCTCCAATCAAAATAGTGAGACATTGTGTGAACTTATCAGCTCGACTATTTAGAGAGAAGTGATATGCATGCTATGCCCCCCTGTGGCTGAATGTTTCCCCAGAGAAGTGATGCGTGTGCTACTCCCCCCCCCCATATGACTGAATGTCTCCCCCTTCCCAAATTCCATAGATGAGAGTGTATGCCTTCATATAATTCCTATATCAAAAAAACTGTTACATTCAGTTAATTTTTAGTTGCATACTTGTCTGCAATTTGATTAATCAGAATAGCAATAGCATCTTTTGTAATGAATTGTTCAATACCATCCATAATATTAGCTTTTATTGCACTCACAATTTCAGATAATCATTATTCAAACTCTTCCTTTGTTAATGAAGAACTTGTCAATTTCTGCAAAGCAGATTCTAAATATTGCTTATCAATTGGTGATGGCTGTGTTTCATTTACATTAGTAGAAATTTCTGTACTAAGCTGTTTTAATTTAGTATTGAGGTAGTTTCTGTCCAAGACCTCCAAATTCTTAATTTCATCTGATATGGCTTTTAATTCCTTTTCTAAATAACCTTTATTAACTCTATCGTTGTTGATACTGATCAACTGGGATGAAAAGCGGTCTGTTAAAGTTCTCACTTCTCCTAGAGCGGATTCTAGAGTTAGAGTTCTCTCTGCAATAGCTTTATCAATATTGGCACTAAAATTTTGTAATGATTTTAGAATATGTTCTCTTTCGATTATGCTCACACCGATATTCTTAGTATTTTCCGGAACGAGTTTGGTTATTTGTGAATCTAAATAAAATTTCACAGCTTTGCTGATTCCTTGCTGATTTATCGATTCAATTATTTTCTGTGTTATCAAGTCAATATTGCACGTAAGATTAGCACCACTAGGTTACCAATCCGACTGAATCGATGCAAGGTCATTGTAACACTGAACAATTAGTTTTGCTTCTTTTAGCTTTTCAAATATAGACACGATCTCAACATCATGTCCAGTGTTGCCAGAAGCTTTCAAGGAATAGAGTGAATTTAATCTTCCCACTAATTCATCAAAATTATCAAAGTATTGATAAATTCTGTCATGGGAATTATTTTTTGCAAATTTCAATAAACCCCATCCCATCTTTTTACTAATTTTTTTACTGGGAAAAAAATTCTGAATCATTTGTGATTTAATTCCCTGATTACGTTTAACACACCCTCTTCGATCTAAATGTATGCCTGTAAATTTTAAGATTATTTTATATGTATCCAGATCTCTCTGATTGTAAAGATTCAAATTCGGCCTTGAACTGAATAATAACTCAAGTAAATCATGTGTTATACGAAATCTGTCATTATAAATATCTATATACCCATTATCGTATATTACTTGCTAATCTCCAATATAATACATGTCACTGGATGTGAACGTGATTAAATTTAATCCAATATTCACATCCAGTTTCATTCAAACACCCTAGTTTCTTAAAAACAAAAATTGTATTATAAATGTCAAAAATCTGTCTGACGAAAAATGCTTTTTATGGTCAGTCCTCGCATATTTCCATCAGAAACCAAATAACTTGTGCTTGACTGTAAAGTATTTGAGCAAGTTTGCTCACACACTTGATATGCAAGGTGTATATTTTCTGGTAACAACACACGACATTAAGAAATCTGGAATACTGAATCCAGATATTACAATTCATGTCATCACATATGACAACAAAAAGTTTTTCCCCTACCGCATGAGCATTTTCTGCACTTGTGAACACCAAATTAATCTTTTAATGTTGAAAGCTGATGCAAGAAAACAAATCTAAAAATTGTGATGGGAAAGCCAATTTGATGAAACATGAGCAGCTTTGTTCCAAGTTTGAATCACAGCTTGTTTCATATCCTAAACGCGGAGACACAATTCAATTTAAGAAACTAGGCATGATGTTGAAGAAAAAGTATACAATTTACGCGGATTCAGAAACTTACGTTGTTAATATCGATAATAATGATGATGATGAATCCAATTCCGATGAAATAACTCATAGCTATACAAAGAAAACGGTGCGACATATTTGCTGCAGGTATTGTTTTGTTGTTATTGATGTGAATGGGGAAATCGTTCACGGACCTGTACTCCATAGGACAAGTAATTTAGATGAAAAAATCATGGAGAAATTTTTCCACGAAATTACAGATCTCGGTGACATTTTGTACGAGGATATGAAACGCGAAATTCTGATGCAACATTTATCCGAAAGTCAAGAGCCCGAATTTCAAAATTTGGTAAACTGCAGGCTTTGCGCCAAACCTTTCTTAGACACCGATATTAAATGTTGTCACCACGCGCATGAAACCGGAAATTACCTATGTTCAGCCCACGTTTCTTGTAATTTATCAGCTTGTACTCCAGAGTACATTTTGTGTTATTTTCACAATTTCTCCGGGTTTGATTTGCATTTCATTCTGAAAGCCCTTGGTGAATGTAAAAAAGAAATTTTCTGCATCGCAAATACGTCAGAGAGATTTTTGACACTTTCAGTAGGCAAAATTATATTTTTAGATTCCTTCAAGTTTATGAACAAATCCTTGGAAGTATTGGTGCATAATTTGGTAGAGAGTACAGACATGGAAAAGAAGATCAAACGTTTATTCTCAGTGTTTCATGACCCACCATGTGAACACAGACTTCTCTTGTTGAAAAAAGGAATATATCCGTACTCATACATGAGTTGTCCCGAAAAATTCGTGGAAACATTACTTCCTCCCATCGAATGTTTTCATAATTATTTAACTGATACACCTCTGTCTTGCGAAGAATATGAGTATGCACAAAGAGTGTTCCACATTCAAACTGAAATCTCTCAGTGAATATCACAATTTCTATTCATGTTTGGATGTGTTGCTATTAGCGGAAGTTATTGAATCTATGAGGTCTACGCTTTTTAGCTCATACGGCCTTGATGTCACTTATTTTGTTTCCCCCTGCGCACTTTACCTGGAATTTTATGTTGGAGTACACTAAGGTCGAACTGGAGTTAATCACATATCCTGACATGCATCTCATGTTTGAGGCGGTGATGGGGGGCAGGGTCTCATTTATCTGTGAACGTTATTGTGAGGCGAATAACAAGCATCTACCTGAGACAAACAACCCCTCAAAACCGAGTAACTATCTCCTTCATATTGATGCGAACAGTTTATACTTTGAGGCCATGAGTTGGAACTTACCTGTTGGGAATTTCAAATTCCTCACAGTGGAAGAAATTTCCAAGCTTGATTTCACGAATTTGGACAGCAATTCAGAAACTGGATATGTAATAGAATGTGATCTCAAGTATCCGAGAGAGTCACATGATAACCATGCCAGCTTCCCACTCGCACCTCTCCACCAAACACCTCCAAACGAATTGCTGTCAAACTATCAAACAAATGAGAACAGTCAAACTGGAACCAAAAAGCTCATGAACACACTTTTTGACTGTGGAAAGTACATTGTTCACTACCTCAATTTAAAACTCTACCTCCAGCTCAGTTTGCAATTAATGAAAGTAAATCGCGTAATTAGCTTTTCCCAATCTCCCTGGCTGAAAAGCTACATCAATTTCAATATCCGCAATAGACAGACTCCGAAAAATAAATTTGAAGTATCTTTCTTTAAGGCCTGTTGTAATTTGATTTTTGGCAAGACTATACAATCAGTTTGCAAACATATCAATATTAAAATGATCACAGACGGAAAACGATTGAATAAGTACATTTCAAATCCGTAATGCAAACACTGGCAAATAATTAGTCCGAGCGTGATCACGGTTTTCTCTCGTAAGTTGGAACTGAAAATGAACAAGCCTATCTATTCCAGGTTTTCAGAACTGGAGTTGAGTAAATTCCATATGTACGATTTTTTCTATTGTAAATTGCAAAAAATTACACCATGGGATCGCGTAGAACTCTGTATGACCGATACCGATAGTTTTCTTTCAAATGTAAAAGTAGAGGATGTGTATCAGTTGATTAAAGAAAATTTGAACTTTTTTGACACTGGTAACTACCCCCCTTACCACCCTGCTTTTCTATGGAGAGAAATAAAGTTGTAGGAAAGTTCAAGGATGAGACAGTCTCAAAGCCTATCCATCAATTTATTGGGCTTCGATCTAAACTTTACTCATATTTAGTATGTAATGAGAATGAAGAACCTGTAAATAAATGTGTAGCGAAGGGTGTACAGAGCTGAGTGGAATGTAGAAAACTTAATTTTAATTTGAAGAAATCGCTGATTGGATGTTGTGAACACATTGGAAAATTCAATATGATGAGATCCTATAATCACACCATGTATCAGATTGAATGTGTAAAAAAAAATCTTCTTGAGTCCTTATGATGACAAGAGATACATTGCAGAGAATGGGGTGGACACTTTGCCTTTTGGACATTATGGAGTGCCGACAACGCTCTAACTGATTGCTCAGTATGTCCCGTGACAATCATTCAACACCACTAATTTTGATTTCCTGTTGTTAATATGAATATTATTAGATCTAAGATAGCGTTAGAACTTCATAGCGTGCCACGTGTCAACTATCCCACTCGCAAATATGAGTTGAAAAGTGAAAAAGACTTGCTTCAAGCTGATCTCATTGAGATGAGCAGTTTATCATGTTTTAATAAAGGTTATAGGTATATCTTAGTTGTTATTTATTGTTTTT
The DNA here is from genome assembly GCF_014356525.2 of Nilaparvata lugens. Classification (NCBI taxonomy): domain Eukaryota; kingdom Metazoa; phylum Arthropoda; class Insecta; order Hemiptera; family Delphacidae; genus Nilaparvata; species Nilaparvata lugens. The sequence goes on from NC_052518.1 coordinate 31,356,181, forward strand.
CAAAATTTGCATATTATGTACCATTAAAAGACAAGTCAAGTCAATCTGTATTTGACTGACTCAAACCAATTATTTCTGAAAATAAGGGAGTTGAGTTGTTCCAATCAGATCAGGTAACAGAATCCTTTAATTGAAAAGTTAAAGCATTATTAGATAGATACAGTATTAAACATTACCATGTTTTTAGTGATAAGAAAGCTTCCATAGTTGAAAGGTTTGATAGAACAATTAAAGCAAAAATTTATAGATATTTAACTGAATGTTGAACCAAAAACTGGATAAGCAATCTAGACAGTTTGGTTCGAAATTATAACGCAACAAAGCACACTTCAATTGGAATGAAACCTAAAGATGTCCACAAGAAAGATTGTGATCATGTTTTAATGTCTTTAAATTCTGCATTCAATAGATGAAATAAATTGAAAAATTTAAAACCAAAATTTAAGCTAGGAGATGTTGTATGAATCTCAAAGAAAAGGGTTTTTTTCGATAAATCTTATAACATAAATTGGAGCACAGAGAATTTCATGATTCATCCTATATTCCCTTCTCAACCTGTAACGTACAGCTTGCAAGATCTAAACGGAGGAGTAATAAGTGGTAGGTTTTACGGAGAAGAAATTTAAAAAACACAATAAAACGAATCGGAGAGACAAGTATATCTGATTGAAAAAATATCAAAGCGTGATAAAAAAGGATTGCTTGTTAAGTGGATTGGATTTTCAACACTCAGTTATATTAGTAGAAGTCAACTATTGGATCAAAAATAATAATCTATTGTAATATCATGTTGTAATACATTGCATTTACTGTAAATGTCACGAAGATTTGGTGTAAATATAATATGTCTTCATCAAAAAATGCTTCTCAGTTTCATTTCAATCTGTAGTTTCATTTTCGTAATTTGCTTTAGAAAATCTTTGAGCATGCCATAGATAAGGAGAAGCAAAGCCATAAAAGAGGGTGTGGGAGAGAGAGCGCAGATACTTCTATCCTGTGTTGTTTGCATTCTCGTAAAGAGGGAGAGGGAGAGAGAGGGAAGGATATATTGAAGTGAGAAAATTCCAGCAGTTCGCTAGTACATTCCTGTAAAAGGGGGAGTGAGAGCCAGCATGCATCGACCGCATTTCGATGTGATAACACATACACACCCACACTCTGAGAGCCATATTGTGGCTCACACTCCCCCTTTGATAACAACATCATGATAACTTACGAAAAATGATCAGTTCCTTATCAGATCACATGCTGTACATGTGTCTAACATGAGTAATATCCCGATAGTGAATTTTGACAAGATTATGAGACGGAAAGAAATCCCAGCATGGTGTAAAAACGGTGAGTTGTTACCTCATAATACAAGGATCCTTATAATAAGGTCTTTGGGGTGTGGCAAGACCAATTTGCTATTTAATTTAATTTTTTCAAAGAATGGGTTGAGATTTAAAACTATATACTTACATACCAAGAGTGAGTATCAAGATAAATATATTTTTTTTAAATATATTTTTTTTTTTACATTTTTTCCAACATGAAGGATATTGAATTTCATATAAACAACAATTCTGAATCTATACCACATCCAAACAAAATATCAGAATATTCTTTAGTTATATTTGACGATTTACAACTTAATCATGTACCTCAAATAAGAGAATATTTTACTATGGGCCGACATCATAATATTGACACAGCATATTTAATTCAGAGTTATGAAGCTTCACAGAAACATTTCACTAGGGACAATGCGAATATGATTATAATCTTCAAGATAGATTTATTGAGTCTCAAATTAATTCACAGAGATCATGTTGGAGGAAATATTTCTTATAAAGATTTCAGTAAACTTTGCCATAAAGTTTGGAATCGTCAACCTCATAATTTTGTAACTATTATGAGCGAGTGCGGAATTAAAAGTGGTAAGTACCAAGATTCACTCGATACATTTCTTACCATTCAGTAGAGATTAATTCTTTGTACAGTCATGTTGTCTGAAACATGCAGGAGAAAACTAAATAGCAAGAACGTCGGTTTAATCGATAAGATTGAGAAATTGGGAAAAGTAATCAGTGACAAGCATAAAAGCTTACTTAATTTTGAAAAACGATCAGAGGGATACAATAGGAAAACGCTCTCACCATTGATAGAGCCCATAATCGAACTGGGAAAAACCAAATCTAGTTTCCACTCTAATCATGGTTTTACACCAAAAAAGGAAGAAGTAAAAGAGGAAGAAGAGAGCATGGAGATTGATGATGAGAAGGAGGAGGAGCCGAGTTATGATAAAAGCTATGGGAGTTCAACAGAGAATCTTTTAAGCTCAACTAAATTCGAAAACAGTTTACTTGGTTCTAGTAAAAACAATGAGGTGTTGGCACAATACCTAAAAATGTTTCATGCGGAAAAATTAAATAATTCAATTAGTTATGGAATTTCATACGATTCTAAAGATGACATGTATTATATTGGAGATCAGCAAGTAACATTCGTTAACGGGTATATAGATATTTATAATGACAGATTTCGTATAACACATGGTTTACTTGAGTTATTATTCAGTTCAAGGCCGAATTTGAATCTTTATAATCAGAGAGATCTGGATAAGTATAAAAAAATCTTAACACTTACAGGCATAAATTTAGATCGAAGAGGGTATGTTAAACATAATCAGGGAATTAAATCACAACTGATTCAGAAATTATTTCCTAGTAAAAAAATTAGTAAAAAGAAGGGATGGGGTTTATTGTAATTTGTGAAAAATAATTCTCATGATAGAATTTATCAATACTTTGATAAATTTGACAAATCAGTGAAAAGATCAAATTTACTCTAGTCCTCAAAAGCTTCTGGCAACACTGGACATGATGTTGAGATCGTGTCTATAATTGAAGAGCTAAAAGAAGCAGAACTAATTGTTTAGTGTTACAATGACTTTGCATCAATTCGGTCGTATTGATACACCTAGTAGTGCTAATCTTACATGCGATATTGACTTGATAACACAAAAAATAATTGAATCGATAAATCAGCAAGGAATCAGCGAAGCTGTGAAATTTTATTTAGATTCACAAATAACCAAACTCGTTTCGGAAATTACTAAGAATATTGGTGTGAGCATAATTGAAAGAGAACATATTCTAAGTTCTTTACAAAATTTTATTGCCAATATTGATGAAGCTATTGCAGGAACTACCTCAATACTAAATAAAAACAGCTTAGTACAGAAATTTTCACTAAAGTAAATGAAACACAGCCATCACCAATTGATAAGCAATATTTAGAATCTGCTTTGCAGAAATTGACTAGTTCTTCATTAACAATGGAAGAGTTTGAAAAACGATTATCTGTAATGGCAAGTGCAATACAAGCTAATATCATGGATGGTATTGAACAATTCATTACAAAAGATGCTATTGCTATTCTGATTAATCAAATCGCAGACAAGTATGCAACTAAAAATGGTATGGGAGATTTATTAAGAAAAATGGGATGGAAGTTGCTGTGGAGAGCATTCATGATGAAATAGCTGACACAATTAAAAATTCGGAAAAGGGGTCTGTTATGAGACTGCAATGTTTGGCTGCATTCATAGATTATCTTAATTTATTCATCCATAAGATAGCTTATGATATCGTCAGTGGCTACGCACGCATTAGTTTTAATATGAATTGGATAGAAGCTAAGCAACATAACCTTTCCGAAAATCAAGTTGCAGAAATGATAACAACGAAAATGTGGTCAGCACAATATAAAGGCTTTGTGTTGTCTCCGAAAACATAAAATCTTGTGAAAGGATAACACTTGGCATATGAGGGAGAAATTTGAATTTTAAGTATAGTGAACTTTAACGGTTTTCTTGCTAACACAAACACGTGCTACTTCAATATGATAAATCAGACTCTTTATACATTTTTTTCATGTGTCTATGATTGATTAACTGAATGTAACAGTTTTTTTGATGTAGGAGTTATATGAAGGCATACACTCTTATCCATTGAATTAGGGAAGGGGGAAACATTTCGTCACAGGGGGGAGGCGTAGCACACATGTCACTTCTCTGGGGAAACATTCAGCCACAGGGGGGTGTAGCACGCACGTCACTTCTCTCTAATTCTCTCTAAACAGTCGAGCTGATAAGTTCATACAATGTCTCACTATTTCCATTGGAGAAGTTTCAATGAGTTCTCTGTAGAAACAAATCGACTAGCTGATTGGGGTTATGAATTTTATCCTTTTGATTGGTTTCAGTAACAAAGGTAACATTTGTCAATAATGGCGAAATTCACCTTAAAATTATCGATATTGATAGTGACGGTGACTTTAAACACACTATTAAGTTACCAAAAGAATATTCAGTAGTTTTGAATAAGGATAACGTCAGAAGTTTTTATTCTCGTTCATGGGAATTGAATGTGAGTGGGAATCGCATATTCTTGAGAGAGTTTCATGGTAACTATATGCATTGAGTATTAAGACACCACCCCCTCCCATGAGTGAAATAGGTCTGAGAATATGTAAGTATTTTTTGATATGCTAGCTCATTCCAATTATACATACATATTGTCGGAGAAAACACTTTAACAATAACGACTGGGATGCTTGTACAGCAAGAGAGCTCAATTTTTTACACATGCATAACATTGATGAACAGTTTGAACTCTCGACTGTCAGTTGGAAACCAAGCATAATATGGATATTATAGAACTTGGATTATTGTAGAGATAAGGATTCACTTCAATCTGAAGGGATGGGGTTTATTGTAATTTGTGAAAAATAATTCTCATGATAGAATTTATCAATACTTTGATAAATTTGACAAATCAGTGAAAAGATCAAATTTACTCTAGTCCTCAAAAGCTTCTGGCAACACTGGACATGATGTTGAGATCGTGTCTATAATTGAAGAGCTAAAAGAAGCAGAACTAATTGTTTAGTGTTACAATGACTTTGCATCAATTCGGTCGTATTGATACACCTAGTAGTGCTAATCTTACATGCGATATTGACTTGATAACACAAAAAATAATTGAATCGATAAATCAGCAAGGAATCAGCGAAGCTGTGAAATTTTATTTAGATTCACAAATAACCAAACTCGTTTCGGAAATTACTAAGAATATTGGTGTGAGCATAATTGAAAGAGAACATATTCTAAGTTCTTTACAAAATTTTATTGCCAATATTGATGAAGCTATTGCAGGAACTACCTCAATACTAAATAAAAACAGCTTAGTACAGAAATTTTCACTAAAGTAAATGAAACACAGCCATCACCAATTGATAAGCAATATTTAGAATCTGCTTTGCAGAAATTGACTAGTTCTTCATTAACAATGGAAGAGTTTGAAAAACGATTATCTGTAATGGCAAGTGCAATACAAGCTAATATCATGGATGGTATTGAACAATTCATTACAAAAGATGCTATTGCTATTCTGATTAATCAAATCGCAGACAAGTATGCAACTAAAAATGGTATGGGAGATTTATTAAGAAAAATGGGATGGAAGTTGCTGTGGAGAGCATTCATGATGAAATAGCTGACACAATTAAACAGCTTTCACCCATTTTTGTAAAAGACAATTGGGTTGTAAAGACAGAGGCTGCTACCCAAACCTATACAGTTGCACCCTACTCAACCTACTCTACATATCCCACACTACCTGACCTACTCTACCTAACCCACCCAACCTAAACTACCCTACCTAACCTACTCCACCTTATCACCTTTCCAACCCCACCTAACCTACTCTACCTAACCCCTTTCACCTAAACTATCCTACCCAACCTACTCTATCTGATTACCTACCCCACCCTACCTAACCTACACTACCTAACAAACGCTACATGAGCCATCCTACCTAACCTACCCAACCTAATTTCTGCAACCTAACCACCCCACCTCACCAATCCTATCCAACTACCCAACTCTATCCAGCCTATTCCACCTCACTATACTTGATCCATTCTAACAAACAAACCCCATATAGCTCACCCTACTTTACCTAACACACTCTTCCTAAACATCTATCCCACCCTACCTAACCCACTCTACCTAACCTACCTAAACTATTCAACCTAATCTTGACACCCTAACCTACCCTACCAAAGATAACCTACTCAATTTACTCTACCTGATCCACCTTACCTAAACTATCCTACCTAACCAACTCTTCCTAATCACCTATTCCACCCTACCTAACCTACTCTACCTAACACTAAACTAACCCTTACCTGAACTACCCCACCTAACCTACTCAACCTATTCACATATCCAACCCTACCTAACCAACTCCATCTAACCCACCCTACCTTAACTACTTGGGTGGGCAAAGCCACCTCCCACCTGGAACGCAAAGAATGAAGGCTGCAACCCAACCCTAAACAGTCATAAAAAGTGATGGGGCAGGTGAAGCCTGCCATCCAGCCAGAGTGCAAAGCGTGGAGGCTGCTACACAAAATGGTACAGTTATAGAAGGCGATTGGGCGGGCGAAGCCCGCAACCCAGCCAGAGTGCAGAGCGTGGAGGCTGCTACTCACCCCTGTACAGTCATACCACTTATGGGGGTGCAGGGGGCAAAGCCCCCGCCGAGCGCGAAGCGCAAGTTTATATATACTTAATCTGGAGAGTTTTAAGACCTCCTGACAAGGGTGGTTGTTGTGGTGGTTGGTGCTCTGTTGGATTCGATTGACAAGTGGTTAAAAACATAGGAATAATTATGATATATGAGAATTTCTCATTTTGGGGGGCTCCCAGACCCCCTCCAATATTTTCAACTTTTGAACCGCATATTTCTCAGCAAAGTGCAAGGGATCTTCTCTGTTCAGCGCCTCAACATTACTAGATTGAAAAAATAAAATTTGGACTGGGTTGCAGGGGTTGCGGGGGGGAACTGAATTTTCATCTGTTTCTTTGCAATAAAAATTTGAGAAATTCCCAGCCAAACTGGGGCATGTGACAATAGGAACTTCCAACAAAAAGTCTGTAAGAGTACTAGCAGGCATTGGGAAAATTATTGATTTTTCGAAATTTTCATTTTGGGGGTTGATGATGCCCCCCTCAATTTTTGGAAATTCGAGAGGGGGAATCGTTACAGTTTTGAATTTCAACTCAATCGACTCTGGAGATCCTGAAACATTGCCTTGCACAGACGAACTATCGATTTTCGCAATAGGGGGCTCAGACCCCTCATTTTTTTGAAAACAATCTCAAGAATCAAAATTTGAAAAATTCCCAGCCAAACTGGGGCATGTGACAACTTTCAATTCCATCAGAAAGTTATTAGGAGTTCCAGCAGGCATCGGGAAAATCATGGATTTTTCAAAATTTCCATTTTGGGGGTCAATGATGCCCCCCTCAATTTTTGAAAAATTAGGGGGGAATGGTTCGAATTTGAATCCAAGCTCAATCGACTCATGAAATCCTAAAACATCACCTTGCACAGATGAAACATCAATTTTGTCAATAGGGGGCCTGGCCCCTTCATTGTTTTAAGAAAATTTTCTAGAAAAAAAAGTGTGAAATCCCCAACCAAAACTGTGAATCTCACAATTTCATGAATGATATCATTAGAAGGGGACCAAAAATAACCAACAGAAAAATTGTTGAATAATGACATTTTCGATTCAAGGGGGGCGTGGGGGGGACCCTCATATACATTGCTGGTCATGGATCACATTTACAGGTTCTTCAATGCTAAAAATCAAATTTAGCAGCCGAAAAAACATCAATTCCAAAAAAACTGAAAAAAAGCAAAAAGGATGGTGGGAGGGTGATTTTTCGATTTTTGTCAATTTTGGCTTATTTTCCAGGATTTTTGCAGCCAAGAATTGACTGTCTCTGTATTTTTCACATCAGTTTTCAATATTGAAATCACTTAACCTGCCATCTATGCTGCTGATAGTGTATCAGAAACCCCAAAATTACATCCAGGTGGTAATCAAGGGGGTTGTGTGATTTTTGGCAGTTTTGAAAAATCTGCAGTTACACTAGACAGTATAATGATGTTATAATACGTCAAAAGATGATCGAAAGTGATCTGAGAAAAATATAACATATGAGATATTCTACTTTGGGGGCTACCCAGGCCGCCCTCAATTTTCCCACCTTTTCAATGGTTAATTTCATAGCAAAGTCAAGAAGAACAATCTTATTCAGCACATTAAAATGAGGTCATTTATCATCTCAATCGACTCAGAAGACCCAAAAACATTGCCTTGCACAGAAGAAACATTGAATTTCCCAATAGGGGGCCCGGCCCCCTCATTTTCTCAGAAAATTTTTCAAGAAAAAAAGTGTGAATTTCCCAGCCGAAACTGTGAATCTCACTATTTCATGAATGATATCATTGGAAAGAGGACCAAAAATAACCCACAGGAAAACTATCAAATAACAAATTTCAAAATTCTAGGGTGGCGTGGGGGGGACCCCATATACAGTGCTGGTTATGGATCACACTTACAGGTTTTTTTACATTCAAAATTGAAATCAGCAGTTAAAAAAACATCATTCCTGAGAAAACTAATCATGAAAATATAAAGGGGGGGAAGCAAGGGCGATTTTTCAATTTTTTTTCAATTTTGGCTCATATTCTAGGATTTTTGCAGTCATGAATTGATGGTCTATGTTTTTTTTACATCAGTTTTCAATGTTGGAATCACATAACCTGCCGTCCATGCTGCTGATAGTGTATCATCAAACCGAAAATTAAATCCAGGGGGCACTCGAGGGGGGCTGTGTGATTTTTGTGTGATTGTGATAGATTTCTCCTTCCCCTTCCCCTGTATAGATGAGGGGGGATGGATATCGATTATCAACTATCAACTATTGGATAAGGGAAAAAATTATTTCCCTTTTAAGGAAAAATTCTCTCTCTCTCTCTCTCTCTACATCTAATGCTACACTGACAGATTAAATTGAATTGAGAAATTCCCTATCACTCTCTCTCTCTCTCTCTCTCTCTCTCTCTCTCTCTCTCTCTCTTTCTCTCTCTCTCTATACATCCATTGCTCAATAATCTAATGCTATACTGTCAGAATAAAGTGAATCCATATCTCTACAGAGAGGTCAATGATCTAAGCTCTTTTACATTTTTTATCTGCAATATCGTACAAGCATTTCCAAAGTTCATCGGAATTTGTAACAACAGATAATGGTGAATCATTTGTACAATCATAATGTACATGACCTGTATCTAGTATATCGAGTAATTCGAATATCTCAGATGAAATTGGAAAGTGCACATTTTCTGTTTTTGTTAACGGCGAATCAGCATCTTGACATCCTGTTGAAAATTTAATATTCTTCGCAATTGAAACAAATTTGTTAAATGAAATTGCCATCAAGAGACAAGTTAATTTTATTGAATTTTGAAAAACCATACCCCCCCCACTGTTTGGCATGTGTCTCTGTTCTATAAATTGATAATGTGCATGCTGTGTACTTGTTAGCATCAACAGTAGGCTGAGGGGGGGTGTGTCTCACTTCTATAAAAAGATCGCGGCACACTTGCTAGTGTTATCAGCTCTAGCTCTGAGCTGTTACTAAACTAAAAAGTGAGAGGAATATTGGAATGAAAAATCGTTTGAAAACAGGAAAAGTTTATTTACACATTTCACTACAACTATTCATAATTTCATCTTCAATTTTAATTAACTTATCTATACACAAATTATGAGGATGATAATAACATACATAGTCATTTAAATTAACCATGCTTAGAAAAATGTCTTTTAATTGTTTCACCAAACTATAATTTTTGCTAGTTGATTTCCTAATTGCACTTTCACACTCATCATACCAATCAATACAGTTTTTTAACCTCACTTCCAACTCGTTGTCAGCAGCCAACCACTTCGAATTTGTGTACATCGTGGCCATTTTTATACTTTGCATTTGATTGTTTTCACACATGAAATTATTTGTTTGATACATATTTTTAAACAATAAAGAATTATAATGTTGAGCACTGAACAAAGCACATCATCCATCAGGCCTATTTTTATGAATGTTACACATACCATAACACCATGAACTAGTGAAAAAGCTGAAATCGGGTTTTGCAAAATCCTCTGGTATACATTGAATGTTAGTATGCAATCTTCTTAAAAACTTTGCTTTCTCAGTTCCTTTTATAAAAATTTTTTCATAACCTACAAGGTAATCACGTATTAATGACTCAGTGTATTCTTAATCTCCATCTTCCCATTTTATTTTATGATAGTGACGTTCTAACCATGTTACATCATTATACAATTTTGCACTCAATTCTGTCTTTGCAAATGATGATTTGAAATGGAATACAATATAATTATGAAACTGATCAACTATGGCAAGTTCTTTCACAATAATTTGATTACAATCTTGTTTAAACCAGTGAAGATCAACTTCTTGTAGTCGTCTGCTTGTCCACTTCTTTCTGTTTGGCGGGCTCATCGAATCTGCCATCTTTCTCCCCCTCCTCATCCTCCTCATGTTTCTGCTCCTCCACCTCCTGTGGCTTCTGGATTGGTGTACTGCACCTTGGCTCATAATAGAAACTATCAGAATCGAGATCACACTGGATACCAATAGACTGAGTTTGCACTTTGTTCTACTCTCCAAAATATCAGAACACAAAGAATAGGACATTTTAGATGTTACCTGTTCAAAGGTGAAACTGATAATGAGCCAAAATTGTCAGGGTGCACACCTTATATAATATTGCACACAGTGCACTCTATCAATAAAATTTCTGAACTTCTTTCTCCATGCTTGTCAGAGGTGTGTACTCCATCACATGATCGCCAATTAAAACGCAATAAGCAGAAGTATTTGCAGGTACAGCAGTATTAAATTCCATCTCAATACGAACATCTGTCGAAGATTCCATATGACTTGTTTGGTTTGAACAATCCACAACAACCAGCAGTGTTGAATCACAAAACGTCTTAAAGTCGATTTCTGTTCTGAGTTTGCTATTGATTGTATGATTATAATACGAGGGAGCGAAATCCAGAAACATTCTGTATGATAGTTCTTTTTTACCTAGTAGATTTTCGTATGGATAATACTCGCTGTTCAAATATACTTCCACATTGTAAATACCACAGCTATCGAAATAAGATATTGATTTTTTAATTTTATTCTTATCTTCATTTTATTGATATACTGGCTACGAAAAATGTCAGGCAACGAGGCAGAACCAGGCGAACGGCTTGGAGATAAGATAAGCAGCATTGGCGATTCCGTACAACAATGATGAGAACCTCATGAATACTGTGCATAATATTGCTAATTATATAGGATATACTTTTAAGGATACTGAAATCGATTCCATTTACCGTAAGCGAAGTAGGACAGGAGCTAACCCATTAATAGTCATGAAATTTGTAAGAAATAATGAGAAATATGAGTTTTTAAGACTTGTAAAAGAAAAGAAACAGATATTCACAACAGATATAAACATTATGGGACAGAGCACCCAGATTTTCGTTTCGGAGTACATGTCTCCCTTGAATAGTACAATTTTCCGGGAAGCAAAACAGCTACAGAGAAAAGGTTGTCTACAGTATTTATGGTTTCAAAACGGCAAGGTGTTAACAAAGAAAGAACCTAACGCAAAAATCTTGGCTATCAACTCTCTGGCTGATTTAGACGTTTATAGACCTGCATTCAATAATGAACCTGAGAACGAGGATGATGAATATGAGGAGCCGGCAACTGACGCTTCACAGTCTTCGAACCCTTCCAACCAGAGCTCTAAAAAAAGAAAAGTTAAATCTAAACAGACAAATCATACATCAGGAAAAATAAATAACTTTTTTCGGCCCCAAAGCAAATAATAAGCATAAGAATTCAGGTACAGACGAGCATAATTTTTTGAATGAAATAAATATAACATTTTGGAACATTGGAGGTATGTCTAACTTCTATTTGCTGAGCGATGAAGAAATTGATGTTTTATCTAAGAATGAAATTATTATTTTATGTGAAACATGGCTCACTACAGAATGCTGTCTTCTCCCCCACCTAGTAAAACAAAGCTACAATACACTACATGTGAAGGCTATCAGGAATAAGGATGTAGGTCGACCAAGTTCAGGACTGATTGCGTTCTTGAACAAAAAACTTGTTTATGAAATTATTGATGAATCTCCTTTCTGGCTATTCTTACTGATAACTTCTGATTCTAGAAAATTTTTTGTTGGATGTGTTTACTTTAGACCATTAGACTCATTAAAGGCGGTATTAGATCTTTTTGATGCTACTCTCTTATCAGTGTTTGAAAAATTTGGCGGTTATGAAATATATATTGGAGGTGATCAGAACAGTCGAATTGGTCTTTTAAATAATTTGATTGATCCAAATGTATTTGACGGTACCCCTTTGCAAAGTAGAAGAAGTACACTGGACACAAATCCTAATGCAAGAGGTAAACTACTCGCTGAATACATGGAGAATTATGGCTTATATGTTCTTAATGGACGTTCAATTAGCGATAGAATCGGGAACTATACATACTTGGGTAATAATGGAAGAAGTACTGTTGACTTAATTTGGACGAACATACATGGTATTTCTTCAACAAAGGATATGTGCATTCAAGATAATTTTCTGATCTCTGATCATCTGCCTTGTACTCTAACAATTGAGGGATGCAGTAGTGGACCGACAAATCCGGCTCCCTATCCAGCTCAGAACTTTCACAGAAGACCTAAATTTATATGGAACATGGATTGTAGAACGCAGTATCAGGATCATATCGTGTCTGCTTTGGATCCCAACACTTTTCTCGATTTTGAGGCTATGTACAATCACCTACTACATGAGATCACAACCACAGCACGGGAACTCGGCATGTTCCAGGATGGCAGAATTTCATCAGTTCGTGCAAACCAGAATAAACCGTGGTTCAGTAATGCTTGTTATCAGGCTAAGAGAACAATGAAGTCTTTATATAGAACCTATAGGTCAAATATCCTCGACTTGGAATGTTATAATAGATTTCTTACTGGGAAAAAACAATATAAGCAAGCCATAAAAGCATCCAAACGGGAATACTACACGAAATTAAATAACAAAGTAAATAATATACATAACGCAAGAGAATTTTGGTCAACTATTCGTAAGCTAAGAAAAAGTGATACGGCCTTTGGAAATAAAATTGGAATAGATGTTTGGCAAGAATACCTGAATACTTGCTACCCAGTTATGACAAACATTAGTAGTCCTTTTGTAGTTTTGGACGTCTTGCACCCCTTCTTTGATGCACCATTTTCCTTTAATGAACTGCAAAATGCTATCAGGAAATGTAAATCTGGCAAGGCATCAGGTATAGATATGGTGACAAATGAGTTTCTGATGAACCTCCCTCTTCAAGGAAAAGTTTACATCCTCAATTTGTTCAATAAAATTCTAAATAATGAGACTATACCAGAAGGTTGGTGCAAGATGCATATGTTTATGATATTTAAGAAAGGAGATAGAAGTGACCCAGACAACTTCAGGGGTATATCGCTGGTCAACTGCATATGCAAACTGTTTACTCAAATGCTTAGCAACCGGTTATCAGACTGGATAGAATTTGGAAATCCCTTGAATGAGGCTCAAAATGGCTTCCGTACATCCAGAGGTTGCTTAGATAGTATATTTACTCTGCATGCTTTGATAAACTCACAGATAATGAGACAAAGGAGGAAGGTTTATACAATTTTTATAGACTTCAAGAAGGCCTTCGATTCTGTGAGTCACACACGGTTAAGGCAGAAGCTTTTTGACTATGGAATCAGTCGGAAATGGATTTCAATTCTCCAGGACTTCTACAGTCGAGCTACGGTTAGAATTGGAACGGAAGGCGGGTTCACAGAGGAGGTGCCCATCACAAAAGGTGTCCTTCAGGGAGATACAATTTCACCATTGCTTTTTTCCATCTTCATTAATGATATGGAAGAATTCTTCTCAAGGAAAGGCTGCAGCCCAGTAAGCATTAACGAACACACCGGTCTGAACGTGATTTCATATGCAGACGACTCGGTACTTCTCTCTAATACTGTAGTGGATGCACGAAGAAAACTTAGTACTCTACAAAATTATTGCTCCGAAAATAGTCTTGAGGTAAATGTCTCGAAAACAAAAGTTTTAATTTTTAAGAAAAGTCATGGTCGATCACCCAGGGAGACGCTCTACTTTCAAAGTGAGCCTTTGGAGACAGTAAGTTCAATAAGATATCTGGGAGTGGTGTTTTCGAATTCCGGATTGTTCCATCAGGCGGCCAGTGACATGATGTGTAGAGGCGCAACTGCATCAGGATCTATCCAAAGACTTATTTTGAATTCAAAATTGTTAGCCTCCTGGGAGTCCAGGATTAAACTTTTTGATACAATGATCAGATCAGTGCTATCTTACGGCAGTGAAATATGGGCTCTAAGGTATTGGGACCTTATTGAAAGAATTCAATCGAAGTTCATCAAATCCACGTTCTACTGGCCTTCAAGAACACCTAGCTACATTGTTAGGCTGGAGTCTTCTCGTCCCCAGCTGAAGCTCCACATTCTTAATCTGGCAATAAATTGGTGGATGAAAATTCTAAACATGTGTGATAATAGATTCCCCAAAATGTGTTTCAAGAGATTGATGTCTCTGGATAATGAAGCGAACAGGAAGTATAACTGGGTCTCACAGTTAAGAGAGCAGATTGAGAATCTTGGATACGGGAATCTGTGGCAAGAGCAAGATGCTGCTCTTATTAAGCGTAATAAATCGGAAATTTTGAGAGCATTCAGGATGAAACTCTTTGACATGGACTTAGAACGTGCTTGCAACTCTTCAAATCATCATCTGTACAGACATCTCGTTTCATACGATCAAATGGTGTATCTGAAATTTGAACTACCTTTCTACAAGATTAAATTATTCAGTCAGCTCCGAACTTCATCACAGATAAAATCCGTATTCTATCTGAAAAACATCAGGTATGAAATAGATCATCAACTAACCTGTGTACTTTGCAGAGACAACAGTGTTTATGAAACCTTGCAGCATATATTTTTTGAGTGTAATCTTTACAGTGCTTTCAGACAGAGATATTTGGATCGTCATTTTTTCACAAATTTTGAGGATATGCTTCAATTGTACAACAAACAGCAACTGAATGACGTATATTTTTTCCTATCTAACACTTTGAGGCTGAGATCATTTGTTTTGTTCGAGTGAGTGCTGCTGATGTTTTTAATTCTTTTTTTAGTGACCTTACAAAATAATTATGAATGAACTTTGCATTGTGAATTATGAATGAACTATGATTGAACAAACTTTAATTGATCTTTGATGTATAAACCATTATATAAATGTCATGTCTATCTACATTTCCATGTAATGATACAAGGAGTATCAAATACATTGTAAAATAAATAAATAAATAAATTTTATTCTTATGATCAGTTTGAAATGCAATTATAACGTATTCTGGACCATCAAAAACCAATGTGGTGCAAACTGCCCAATAATGGTTGAGTGAATTTTGCAAACTTGGTAATTCACAAATTTCCCAATAGCGGAAACTTAATTTCAGTGGAGTGTCAGCATCGAGCAGGCTCAAAAATTTCAGTCTTACGTGATCTCCTAAAGTTATGAAGGGCAGTCTCCATTGCAGTTTTGTAATTTTCTCACTAACGCTTGTTCCAGTTGCAGACTCAATGCAATTTAGGTCCATCGGTGACCTCAATAAGACAAGTTCCTGTTTCAAATCTAAAATTATCCTTTGGAAAAAACAGGAGGATTAATTTCAGCGGTACACAGAAAGTGAATTTATTATCTGTTAGCGCATATCCTGCTCTGTCAGAACCAGCCAACTGATATGTGTTTTCATCAAGCGTATTCTTCACAAGTATAGCTTTAATTGTAGATGTAAATCCGATCAATCTTGATTTAGAAATTTGTTGACCTGCTAATTCATATCGTATTTCATCAAAAAGGTTACCGATTACATTACTGCTTAATTTATAGTCTGCCACAACCAGTGGATCAACCAGGTCTGCTCCCGGTTTTGTACAGCTAACTGTTCCCTCAATAAATATGAATGATTTGCAAGGTGAAGAATAGACATCTAAAGAATTTATGCCTATACGTGCCTCGTCAGAGTTTTTTATTTCTTGTCCCAAATAAACTGTATGAGTGTGAAATTGGAATTTGGTTATATCATTATAAAACTGAAGCTCTGTCTCCATGTCCAGAATTCCACTAATTGCAGCTCCTCCTCCTGACATTCCGCCAATCAACTATAAAACCTAACTTTTCTAATATTCTCACACTTTTAGCTGACAAAGCACGTTTGTTTTTAGGTGTTGATTCTCTCATGTTCGTCGCTCTAATGACATTGTGCATACACATCTTATTCGAACGTGGATTGAAAACAAGATAACCCATTACGTTTACTTTTGTTTTTCATGTATGTGCAACCTAATTGTAATTGTATATCCACGGAAAACAATAAACGATCAGTTCTGGTCTGTTACCTTTACATTAATAGTTTGAATTTGATGAGTATTCAGAGGTACATAAATAATTGGTGATGGAACTTTGTTTATTGAATAACTGCTGGGAACCTTTGGCAAAAATTCGTAGATTATATGTTTTTGTTTTCTGTCAGAGTAACTACCACATGCTAAATTACACTCAAGTACAATACTTCCAATGCTTGTTATGTTGACCAAATGCTGGGAATAATGCCATTTATTTGCTTGCAAAACAACATTAACAAAAACGAGTATCTTAGCAATCGAATCAGCACATGTTAAATCAATAGCTTTATCAGAATGAATTTCAATCTTAATAGTATTTGTGTTTGCATGTATAATAAGTTTATTCTTCTTCTCATCAATATTCAATTCATTCTTCGAAGATTTTATAATATCCTCAACTTTATATGCACCTGTGTGTGAAGCTGGAATTTGTTCCTTTGTTAACATTTGCAATACTATTGTAACTACAAAAATCAATCAATCCAATTTCCCATTGATGATTTTTATCCAATTCTATAATTTCTTGTAAATGTTCATAGAGGTTACTTATGTTGGATCTTAATGTAATAACAAGCATCTTGTAATGTGTTCAGCACAAACACTTAATTACAACTGATTAGCGAGAAACAATAACATAAGATGACCACAAAAATCACTATTTAATGGTTGCATGTGCTCTACATTATAAAATATATTTACTCCAATTTCTTTTTTCCAATATTTGTCCAATTCGTATGGCGGTTGTAAAATTCCAATTGGTTCAAAATACCAAACATTAGAGCCGACTTTTTTATATGCAACCGACAATATGTAAGTATAATTGGAATGAGCTAGCATATCTGAGAATACTTTTATATTCTCAGACCTATTTCACTTGGGGGAGGGGGTGGTATCATAATACTCAACTCCTATAGTTACCATGAAACTCTCTTAGGAATATGCGATTCCCACTCACAATTCCCATAAACAAGAATTAAAACTTCTGACGTTATCCTCATTCAAAACCACTGAATATTCTTTTGGTAACTTAATAGTGTGTTTAAAGTCACCTTCACTATCAATATCAATTAATTTAAGGTGAATTTCGCCATTATTGGCAAATGTTACTTTGTTACTACGAATCAATCAAAAGAATGAAATTCATAACCCCAATCGGCTAGTGGATTTGTTTCTACAGAGAACTCATTGAAACTTCTCCAATCAAAATAGTGAGACATTATGTGAACTTATCAGCTCAACTGTTTAGAGAGAAGTGACGCGCGTGCTACGCCTCCCCCCTGTGACTGAATGTTTCCCCCTTCCCAAATTCTATAGATAAGAGTGTGTGCCTTCATATAACTCCTACATCAAAAAAATTGTTACATTCAGTTAATCAATCATAGACGCATGAAAAAAATGTATTAAGAGTCTGATTTATCATCTTGAAGTAGCACGTGTTTGTGTTAGCAAGAAAACCGTTAAAGTTCACTGTACTTCAAATTCAAATTTCCTCATATGCCAAGTGTTTCCCTTTCACAAGATTTTATGTTTTCGGAGACAACACAAAGCCTTTATGTTGCTTAGCTTCTATCCAATTCATATTATAACTAATGTGTGCGTAGCCACTGATGATATCATAAGCTATCTTATGATGGCTGTGTTTCATTTACTTTAGTGAAAATTTCTGTACTAAGCTGTTTTTATTTAGTATTGAGGTAGTTCCTGCAATAGCTTTATCAATATTGGCAATAAAATTTTGCAATGAGCTCAGAATATGTTCTCTTTCAATTATGCTCACACCAATATTCTTAGTATTTTCCGAAACGAGTTTGGTTATTTGTGAATCTAAATAAAATTTCACAGCTTCGCTGATTCCTTGCTGATTAGCGATTTGATTATTTTCTGTGTTATCGAGTCAATATCGCACGTAAGATTAGCACTACTAGGTGAATCAATCCGACTGAATTGATGCAAAGTCATTGTAACACTAAACAATTAGTTTTGCTCCTTTTAGCTCTTCAATTATAGATGCAATCTCAACATCATGTCCAGTGTTGCCAGAAGCTTTTTAGGAATAGATTAAATTTAATCTTTCCACTAATTCGTCAAAATTATCAAAGTATTGACGAATTCGATCATGAGAATTATTTTTTGCAAATTTCAATGAACCCCATCCCTTCTTTTTACCAATTTTTTTACTGAGAAAAAATTTCTGAATCATTTGTGATTTAATTCCCTGATTACGTTTAACATACCCTCTTTGATCTAAATGTATGCCTGTAAATGTTAAGATTCTTTTATACTTATCCAGATCTCTCTGATTATAAAGATTCGAATTCGGCCTTGAACTGAATAATAACTCAAGAAAACCATGTGTTATACGAAATCTGTCATTATAAATACCTATATACCTGTTATCAAATATTACTTGCTGATCTCCAATATAATACATGTCATCTTTAGAATCATATGAAATTCCATAACTCTTTGAATTATTCAATTTTTCCGCATGAAACGTTTTTAGGTATTGTGCCAACACCTCATCATTTTTACTAGAACCAAGTAAACTGTTTTCAAATTTAGTTGAGCTTAAAAGATTCTCTGTTGAACTCCCATAGCTTTTATCATAACTCGGCTCCTCCTCCTCCTCCTCCTCCTCATCATCAATCTCCATGCTCTCTTCTTCCTCTCTTACTTCTTATTTTTTTGGTGTTGAACCATTATTAGAGTGGAAACTAGATTTGGTTTTACCCAGTTTGATTATGGGCTCTATCAACGGTGAGAGGGTTTTCCTATTGTATTCCTCTGATCGTTTTTCAAAATTAAGTAAGCTTTTATGCTTGTCACTGATTACTTTCCCCAATTTCTTTATCCTATTGATTGAACCGATGTTCTTGCTATCTAGTTTTCTCCTGCATGTTTTGGACAACATAACTGTACAAAGAATTAATCTCTACTGAATGGTGAGAAACGTATTGAGTGAATCTTGGTACTTACCTCTATCAATTCTGCACTCGCTCATAATAGTTACAAAATTATGAGGTTTACGATTCCAAACTTTATAGCAAAGTTTACTGAAATCTTTATAAGTAATATCTCCTCCAACATGATCTCTGTGAATTAATTTGACTCAATAAATCTATCTTGAAGATTTTAATCATATTCGCATTGTCCCTAGTGAAATGTTTCTGCGTAGCTTCATAACTCTGAATTAAATATGCTGTGTCAATATTACAATGTCGGCCCATAGTAAAATATTCTTTTATTTGAGGTACATGATTGAGTTGTAAATCGTCAAATATAACTAAAGAATATTCTGATATTTAGTTCAGATGTGGTATAGATTCAGAATTGTTGTTTTTATGAAATTCAATATCCTTCATGTTGGAAAAAAAGTCTTCTAAAAAAATATATTTATCTTGATACTCACTCTTGGTATGTAAGTATATAGTTTTAAATCTCAACCCATTCTTTGAAAAAATTAAATTAAATAGCAAATTGGTCTCGCCACACCCCGAAGACCCTATTATAAGGATCCTTGCATTATGAGGTAACAACTTACCATTTTTACACCATGCTGGGATTTCTTTCTATCTTATAATCTTGTCGAAATTCACTATCGGGATATTACTCATGTTAGACACATGTACAGCGTGTGATCTGATAAGGAACAAATCATTTTTTATAAATTATCATGTTGTTATTATCAAAGGGGGAGTGTGAGCCACAACATGGCTCTCAGAGTGTGGGTGTGTATGTGTTATCACATCAGAATGCAGTCGATGCATGCTGGCTCTCACTCATCCTTCTACAGGAATGCACTAGCGAACTGCTAGAAGTTTCTCACTTCAATGTATCCTTCCCTCTCTCTCCCTCTTTACGAGAATGCAAACTACACAGGATAGAAGTATCTGCACTCTCTCTCCCGCAACCTCTTCCATGGCCTTGCTTCTCCTTATCTATGGCATGCTCAAAGATTTTCTAAAGCAAATTACGAAAATGAAACTACAGATTGAATTGAAACTGAGAAGCATTTTTTGATAAAGATGTATTATATTTACACCAAATCTTTGTGACATTTACAGTAAATGCAATGTATTACAACATGATTTAAAATAGATTATTATTTTTCATCTAATAGTTGACCTCTACTAATATAACTGAGTGTTGAAAATACAATCCACTCAACAAGCAATCCTTTTTTATCACACTTTAATATTTTTTCAATCAGATATAATTGTCTCTCCGATTTGTTTAATTGTGTTTTTTTAATTTCTTCTCTGTAAAACCTACCACTTATTACTCCTCCGTTTAGATCTCGCAAGCTGTACATTACAGGTTGAGAAGGGAATATAGGATGAATTATGAAATTCTCTGTGCTCCAATTTATGTTATAAGATTTATCGAAAAAAACCCTTTTCTTTGAGATTCATACAATATCTCCTTGCTTAAATTTTGGTTTTAAATTTTCCAATTTATTTCGTCTATTGAATGCAGAATTCAAAGACATTAAAAAATGATTACAATCTTTCTTGTGGACATCTTTAGGTTTCATTCCAATTGAAGTGTGCTTTGTTGCGTTATAATTTCGAACCAAACTGTCTAGATTGCTTATCCAGTTTTTGGTTCCACGTTCAGATAAATATCTATAAATTTTTGCTTTAATTGTTCTATCAAACCTTTCAACTATGGAAGCTCTCTTATCATAAAAAACATGGTAATATTTAATACTGCATCTATCTAATAACGCTATAGCTTTTGAATTGAAGAATTCTGTTCCCTGATCTGATTAGAACAACTTAACTCCCTTATTTTTAGAAATAATTGGCTCAAGTGCATCAAATACAGATTGACTTGACTTGTCTTTTAATGATACACAATATGCGAATTTTGAAAAACAATAAATAACAACTAAGATATACCTATAACCTTTATTAAAACGTGATGAACTGCTCATCTCAATCAGATCAGCTTGAAGCAAGTCTTTTTCACTTTTCAACTTATATTTTTTTGTGAGTGGGATAGTTGACACATGGCACGCTATGAAGTTCCAACGCTATCTTAGATCTAATAATATTCATATTTACAACAGGAAATCAGAATTAGTGGTGTTGAATGATTGTCACGGGACATACTGAGCAATCAGTTAGAGCGTTGTCGGCACTCCATAATGTCCAAAAGGCAAAGTGTCCACCCCATTCTCTGCAACGTATCTCTTGTCATCATAAGGACTCAAGCAGATTTTCACACATTCAATCTGATACATGGTATGATTATAGGATCTCATCATATTGAATTTTCCAATGTGTTCACAACATTCAATCAGTAATTTCTTGTATAAATTGAAATTAAGTTTTCTACATTTCACTCTGCTCTGTACACCCTTTGCTACACATTTATTTACAGGTTCTTCATTCTCATTACATACTAAATATGAGTAGAGTTTAGATCAAAGCCTAATAAATTGATGGATAGGCTTTGAGACTGTCTCATCCTTGAACTTTCCTACAACTTTATTTCTCTCCATGGAAAAGCAGGGGTTGTAAGGGGGGTAGTTACTAGTGTCGAAAAGGTTCAAATTTTCTTTAATCAACTGATACACATCCTCTACTTTTACATTCAAAAGAAAACTATCGGTATTGGTCATACAGAGTTCTAAGCGATCCCACTGTATAATTTTTCGCAATTTACAATAGAAAAAATCGTACATATGGAATTTACTCAACTCCAGTATGGAAAACCTGGAATAGATAGGCTTGTTTATTTTCAGTTCCAACTTACGAGAGAAAACCGCAATCACATTCGGACTAATTATTTGCCAGCGTTTGCATAACAGATTTGAAATGTACTTATCTAATCGTTTTTCATCTGTGATAATTTTAACATTGATATGTTTGCGAACTGATTGTATAGTCTTGCCAAAGATCAAATTACAACAGGCCTTAAAGAAAGATACTTCAAATTTATTTTTCGCGGTCTGTCTATTGCGGATATTGAAATCAATGTAGCTTTTCAGCCAGGGAGATTGGGAGAAGCTAATTGGGTGATGTACTTTTATCAATTGCAAACCGAGCTGGAGGTAGAGTTTCAAATTGAGGTAGTGAACAATGTACTTTTCATGGTCAAAAAGTGTGTTCATGAGCTTATTGGTTCCAGTTTGACCGTTCTCATTTGTTTGATAGTTTGACAGCAATTCGTATGGAGGTGTTTGGTGGAGAGGTGCGAGTGGGAAGCTGGCATGCTTATCATTAAACTCTTTCGGATACTTGAGATCACATTCTATTACATATCCAGTTTCTGAATTGCTGTCCAAATTCGTGAAATCAAGTTTGGAAATTTCTTCCTCTGTGAGGAATTTGAAATTTCCAACAGGTAAGTTTCGACTCATGGCCTCCAAGTATATACTGTTTGCATCAATTTGAAGGAGATAATTACTTAGTTTAAGGGGTTGTATGTCTCAGGTAGATGCTTGTTATTTGCCACACAATAACATTTACAGATAAATGAGACCCCGTCCCTCATCATTGCCTCAAACATGAGATGCATGTCAGGATGTGTGATTAACTCCAGTTCGACCTTAGTGTACTTCAACATACAATTCCAGGTAAAGTGCGCGAGGGAAACAAAATGAGTGACATCAAGGCCGTATGAGCTAAAAAGCGTAGACCTCATAGATTCAATAACTTCCGCTAATAGCATAAATAGAAATTGTGATATTCACCGAGAGATTTCAGTTTGAATGTCGAACACTCTTTGTACATGCTCATATTCTTCGCAAGACAGAGGTGTATCAGTTAAATCATTATGAAAACATTCGATGGGAGGAAGTGATGTTCCTGCGAACTTTTCGGGACAACTCATGTATGAGTAAGGATATATTCCTTTTTTCAACAAGAGATGTCTGTGTTCGCATGGTGGGTCATGAAACACTGAAAATAAACGTTCGAAATTCTTTTCCATGTCTGTACTCTCTACCAAATTATGCACCAATACTTCAAAGGATTCGTTCATAAACTTGAAGGAATCTAAAAATATAATTTTGCCTACTGAAAGTGTCAAAAATCTCTCTGACGTATTCGCGATGCAGAGAATTTCTTTTTTACATTTACCAAGCGCTTTCAGAATGAAATGCAAATCAAACCCGGAGAAATTGTGAGAATAGCATGAAATGTACTCTGGAGTATGAGCTGATAAATTACAATAAACGTGGGCTGCACATAGGTAATTTCCGGTTTCATGCGCGTGGTGACGACATTTAATATCGGTGTCTAAGAACAGTTCGGCACAAAGCCCACAGTTTACCGAATTTTAGAAATTCGTGCTCTTGACTTTCGGATAAATGTTGCTTCAGAATTTCACGTTTCATATCCTCGTACAAAATGTCACCTAGATCTGTAATTTCCTGAAGAAATTTCTCCATGATTTTTTCATCTAAATTACTCGTCCTATGGAGTACAGGTCTGTGAGTGATTTCCCCGTCCACATCGATAACAACAAAACAATACCAACAGGGAATATGTCGCGCTGTTTTCTTTGTATAGCTATGAGTAATTTCATCGGAATCGGATTCATCATCATCATTATTATCAATATTAACAACGTGAGTTTCTAAATCCGCATAAATTGTATACTTTTTTTCAGCTCTGTGCCTAGTTCCTTAAATTTAATTGTGTCTCCGCGTTTAGGTTATGAAACACGCTGTGATTCAAACTTGGAACAAAGCTCATGTTTCATCAAATTTGCTCTCCCATCACAATTTTTAGATTTGTTTGATGTAAATCTATGAAAGCAGAGATTACAAACATGTACTTGACTGTGGTGTTTTGAAAGGTGAGAGAGAAGGCGCGATAATCTGTTTTTCCCATTCGCAGTATTAATTAAACAAAAATGCGTTTTTCCTGCATCAGCTTCCAACATTAAAAGATTAATTTGGTGTTCATGAGTGCGGAAAATGCTTGTGCGGTGGGGGAAAAACTTTTTGTTGTCATATGCAATGACGTGAATTGCAATATCTGGATTCAGTATTTCAAATTTCTTAATATTGCGTGTCGTCACCAGAAACTTTACACCTCATGTATTAAGTGCGTGAGCAAACTTGCTCAAATACTTTACAGTCAAGCGCGAGTTATTTGGTTTCTGATGGAAATATGCATGGACTGGCCATAAAAAGCATTTTTCGTCAGACAGATTTTTGACATTTATAATACAATTTTTGTTTTTAAGAAACTGGGGTGTTTGAATGAAACTGGATGTGAATATTGGATTGAATTTAATCACATTTACATCCAGTGACTCAATTTTCTTCAACACCCAACCACTGCCATGTCAAACAATGTTCTCAAAAGATGACAGGATTTCTCTTATGGCCAACATGAAATGATCATTAAAATCTTCATAATACTCAAGCACGTTTAGTGCTATATTGGAGTAACTATGAAGATTGATGAGAGATGAGATAGACTCACTAACCCCATCATCCATCACAACTAATTTGTACAATAAAACATTTAACACAATGAACCATTTCACATTGCCATCATGCTGTGCCGCGTGCACCTTAATTATCTCGAAAACGCAGGTTTTGACCTCTCGAGCATGTTCTCAATGTTGATTTCCTCGGGATCCTCAATGCTAATACAATGGCGAATCGTGCTGGAATTCATGCCACGTAGTCTGCGTTCCCTCGGCATGATGATGATGGTGATGATGATGATGTTAGATTCTAAAAAACAAAAGAATAATGATCAGGATGATATAGAATTAGATTGATAGAGTACAACTGCATGTTCTTAAATCAGTTGTGAATGAGCATTGGTAGAAGAAAGGTGTGTGAAAATGTTATCTCAGGATCAGATAATGTTGCATGAAAGATTAAGATTTTCAACTTTTGATAAAAGATGGACAAAATCTTCTCAGCATTTGTCAGCAGAAAACATGACAAAAGAGGGATTTATATTCGCGTGTGTACCAGACATTGTGTGCTGTGTATTTTGTTCAATTTATTTGTGAAAATGGGAAGAAAGTGACATACCGGCAATAGAACATGCAAGGTACAGTCCGAACTGTGCATTGGGAAGGAAAGATAATAAAACAATTGAAGAGGAGAATTTCAATAATGATATTCTTCGTCAATATGGAGAAAGATATTCAACTTTTAATTGTGTCAGATTCATCTGTTCAAGGAGAGTATTTTGAAAATCATCATTGTCATCTACATTGTGACTATTGTAAATCATTATCTGATAAAGCAGACAATTTTGCGAGAAATGGTTATTTCTTATATAAAAATCACTATCTGCAATGTGTCTATTGCAAATATATTATCGAGAATCCATTTGAAAAAGTAATACATTTACCGTTTTGTTTATATGAAGAGTGCAAGAAGGAAGGAGAAGATTACCCAGATATACCACATTGTAAAGATGACCAAAAAAAAAAAAAATTGCATGCATGCAGTATGTTGTAGAAGGATTTTTGTCCCCGGAGGACAAAAATCCTCCCCTCCGAGGATAAAAATCCTCCCCTCCAAGGACAAAAATTGTCCTCCAATGACAAATTTCTCTCATTGGAGGAAATTTTCCTCTCCTCTGACTCCCCTCTGAGGATAAAATCAAAGTAAAAATGTACTTAAATGTGTTGGTTGATGCGTGGATGACGGGTATCTCCACAGCTATAGATGTGAAGGTATAGATAGATGGATATCCGGTTATGCTTCCTTCTTGATGTAGGCGTGATTCTGTGGTAACCTCTCAGGTATGTTTCCTTGACGAGAGCTCGACTGCTCATGACAACGGAAACCGAGTTGTGAGGTGAGCACTCCAATGCTGTGAAAACAATGAAATATTTAATAACTGATAATATTAGAAATCAATAAGCATCACAAGAGGTAGTGCTATTCAAAAAAAAAAGAATGTTTGAGTGAATGTAACAGTTTTTCATGATAGAAGAGAATACTTACAAATCTGAATGATGTTGATAACAATGTGGGAGGATATAGCAGCAGGCGCTGCTCCGTGCTGAGTCCTAGGGGAGAAATTTGAATTTTTTTTGTCTTGTAGCATGTGTGCCTCTCACTTGCATGAGCCTGGAACAGAGAGAGAAATGCATGCTATATAAACAGATGTAATGTGAGCAAAATTATCATTTATATCAGAGTCACATTCGAGTGTACTACATACCCTACTTCACTATCATACGAGATGAATTTGTCATCGTCATCCTCGTCCTAATTCATCCTCCCAGATAGCCCACCAGCACAGGAACGTATTCTCAACTACTGGCAGCAGAAAGCTGCCCTCCTTCCAACGCCTCCGCTGCTGCAGCTGCTCCTTCTCTGCTCACCATGGAACCACCATCGCCTGGGGAGATTGTACTGGGTGACAGTCCAGTTGGCTCCACCTGCTACCTGGGCACCGCGGCGTGCGGTGCTAACAACGCTGAGCAACAACATCAAGCAGAAGCAGGGGAAGAGGAGGTTGGTGTTTGACGAGCCTAAGGTTAGCAGGGATGAGGACGAGACAATCTTCTCACAAACAAAGGTTAGTTTCAACAAATATTATTAACTTGTATGTGTACAGATTTTTTATAAAACAATCGATCATTGGGAAAAATCTATACACATACAAGTCTTTGATTAAATAAATAAATAATAAATATCCCTTTTATTGCTTTGTTCAGGTTCATTACAAAATTTCAAATAAAATTATATAACATTATAAAATTGATTACAGTATTAAGCAATAATCAGCAGCTGCTGGGGAATATCCTTTTGTGATAGGATATTGTTGAGTACATCAATTTTAAGTCCATATAAAAATAAATTTTCAACCAAATCGAGTGTGTCAATCCTTGTACAGCCATACTTCCTTGTATACATTCTTCATTCTCTCCCACTCCTTTCTCTCTCTTGCAACTCTCTGCCACGTCGCTCCACCGCATACTTTTCCGAACTCTTCATCCTATCCATACGAAGGCCTCCCTCTACTTCTTCTCAAATTATGTGGGTATCATTCCAGTATTCTTTTCGTCCATCTTTCGTCTGTTGTCCTTGCGATATGTCCAGCCCAATTCCATTTTCTCTCTATTATCATCTTGCCTACATCTTCAATTTTTGTTTTATTTCTAATCCATAATTTTGTTTTCCTGTCTTTTCTTGTTACTCCTATCATTACTCTCTCCATCGACCTCATGGTAATTCTAAGTTTCCTAATTATTTTTTCATTTATAGTCTAGGTTTTGCAGCCATACAAAATTGCTGGTAGGATACACGTTTGTAGCAGCTTTTTCTTATTTTCCATTGATATCTTGGATCTGAATAGATAGCTGTACTTTTTGAACATTGCCCATCCTATTGCTACTCTTCTGGTAACTTCTTCCCATTGACCTTCTCTCCCTATTTTCTGACCGAGGTAAATGAAAAGATCTACTTTCTCTATCCTTCCGTCCTCAGTCACCAATACTCTATCATTTTCATCACTGTTATATGTCATTACTTTTGATTTATCAAAATTTACTTTCATTCCAATCTTTTTTTGTTACTTCAATCATATCTTTCAACATACCGCATACCTCCTCCATATCATTTCCAACTATAACAATATCATCAGCAAATTTCAAGGCATTTAATTTCACACAGTTGATATTGATGCCTCTCTCTTGCCATTGCAACTTCATTAGAGATTTTTCTAAGACTGTGTTAAATATTTTAGCTGATGGTATATCTCCCTGTCTCAAGCCTCTATTCACTTGCATCACTCTACTTTTTCCTCTCAAGCTGAACTCACTTTTCATATTTCCGTAGATGCATCTGAATATTTCCAAGTACTTATTTCTTATTCCAAGGTCTTCAAGTCTTCAAGGTCTGTATTACAGCTGCTATGTTGATTTTATCAAAAGCCTTCTCAAAGTCTATAAATAGTAGCACTAGTGGAAATTTATATTCTTTAGAATTCCTTATCAACTCCTGTAGGACTAGGATGTTATCCAGAGTGGAAAAGTTTTTCTTAAATCCGGTCTGGCTAATTGGAGTTGCTGCAGTCAAATATCTGTCTATTCTGTGTGAAATTATTGCCATGAATATTTTGTATAATATACTTGACAGGAGACCAATTGGTCGATAATTCTTGACTTCCTTTTTATCACCTTTTTTGAAGAGCGGTAACAAGTTAGCTTTGAGCCATATTTCAGGAATATTTCCATTAGTGAGGCATAGATTAAACAGCCTTGTTAGTATTTCTATCACCTTTTTTCCTCCCGCTTTCAACTCTTTATTTGATATTCTATCTGGTCCTGCAGCTTTTCCCTCCTTGAGATGCACAAATGCCCGTTCTACCTCTCTTTCCATAATCGGTGGACATTCTTCATTTCTATACTCATTCCTGCCACGTTCTCCATTTTTCAGTTCCATGTTATCTTCTTCCAGTTCATCCTTTTTATAGAGGCTCTCATAGAATTCACAAATTATTCCAAGTATCCCTTCTATTTCTCTTATTTCATTTCCCTTCTCATCTTTCATACAAATCAGTGTGTTCATTCCTAATTGCTGCTGCCTGTTAAACTCTTTGATGCTTGTCCCAAGTTTCAAAGTCTCTTCTAATTCCTTTGTTTTCCTTTTATTAGACCATTCAATCCATTTCCTTCGAATTAGTTTGGAGATTTCACTAAATTCAATTTTTTCTCTGCCGTGTCTTTTTAGTTTCCTTCTCTTCTCTAACAATTTAACTATCTCTCTTGGAACTTTTCTTTTCTTGTTTTCTCTTAAGTCTCCTAGCAATTGTTTCGTTTTTCTCAAGGTATTAGTCAGTTTATCAGTTATAATCTCCATATCCTCACATTCATTGATTCTCTCTTCATTCAAGTTATTTTGTAATTTTTGTTAAAATCCTAGGTTTCTCAAGTCCACTGTTCCCAGTCATGTGAGCCATTCGCTGTAATATCTTATTCTATCCTTATTGATTTCTATCACCATTCTCAGAGGCCTATGATCACTTCCAATATTCATCCCATCCTCTACATCTACATCTTGAACAATAAATTTTTTTTCTATCATGAAAAAGTCTATTTCGTTCTTTGTCTCTCCATTGGGGCTCAACCAAGTCCATTTTCTTGATTCTTGTTTCTGGTAGAATGAATTCATCACATACATCCTCTTGCCTTTGACAAATTTGACAAGTTGTTCACCTCGCTCATTTCTCTCCCCAATTCTGTACCTTCCAACACATTTTTCACCCCTGCTTTTCCCGATTTTCGCATTCATGTCTCCCATAACAAAATTATATTTGCATGTATCATTTTCGAGAGCCTCTTCCAGATCCTCATAGAAATATTCAAGCTCTTTGTTCGATGATGCTGACATTGGTACATAAACTTGTATCAGTTTGATTCTTCCTTTAATGTGTCCTTGTAATTTCCAAATTATCACAGAGATTCGGTGTGTATACTGCTTGAAGCTTACAATTTTCTTTTCTGATACCTTGTTAATCAGAAATCCTGTTCCTCCAGTAGAACCATTCCCCTCCAATTTGCTCTAAGAGATCTACAGTTGTATGTGATTATATTTATGTTGTCTTCATTATTTGCGTTTTTTGTAGCCTTGCGGTTTCCAAATTTTACATCCATTTGTTTTCCTTCATCCTTCTTAATTGTTGTTCTGATTGGTGGTTGCTACTTATTTTTTGAAGATCCTTCCATATTTTGATTATTACCTTTGTCTCCTACCGTTATATATGATTCTAATGTATAATTGCTCTTTTTCCTGAGCTGTCCTATGTTCACACTTTGGTCAATCTTGGTGGGTGAGTCTCCA